>NC_142931.1:58295795-58523295 GCF_046866305.1 Octopus bimaculoides | reverse complement strand
TGCTATTTCTAGCAGGTTGAGCTGAGATTTCAATTCCACTATGAAAACTGTAAAAGGAAAAGAAAACCTTTGCATTTTTCTAAAATAATCATGGGTATTGTGAAGTTCTTTGTAACACATTTTAAGATATTGAGGTTTGAGGGAGATCTGGCTGCTATTTCTAATAGTTGAGTGGCCATGTAAAGGCTCATCAATTGGCTTGACTTACGCATATTTTTGCTACATAACTATGTAACCAAAAGTGTTTTGTGATTACTTTCATAAATAGGACTGTGGTTGTAATTATTGTACTAAAATCATTGCTTATCTTAGCCATTTGAACCACGCTCTTAGAGAAGAGTTATGAACTGGTGGTACACCAGCATCTACACTTATCTTTTTATCAAAAAATAATACTAAACACTCTAAAATTATTACCAAATATTTTTCTGAATTTATAGATTAATCAATATAATTCTTCTTCAATGTCCCAAAAGACCATTACTAAATTTGTTGAGTCTTCCTTCTCTCCATTTCTCAAGAATTATGCCTCTGTAAGCAGTACTACCATAGAGGAAGTTTCCATATTTGTTTTTGATTTTGCATCCCACTTCCATACAGCACACCCCAGTTTCACCACCATGTATAAAAACATGACAACAGTACAAAATTACAGTTGCTTCAACAAGCTTTGCCAATTTTCCTTCAGTTGTTCTCTACCAATGAGCACTAGAGCTACCTCTATCTTCCCAATCTCTTCACTCTTTCTCCGTCTACAGCAATATATCATGATTTCTAAAACCTCACATTCAACATCTCACAGGGTGTTTAAAACCTATTAACATTTCCAATACCTCAAAACTTGATCCTTCCTCAATAACTACCGGGACAGCTCTCAATGCTAGATCTCTACTGGTGACCTATTTTTGTACATCATTCAACAGTATGTTCTCACCCATGAGAAATTTTGGTGGAGGCAGTATTGTTTCATTTGATAACACCAAAGCATTTGACTATATCTAGCATTCAGAATCTGCCTATAACCTCCATCAATCTCTCATCTCTTGGTAGTTTTCTATCAGATCACACCATCATAGCATGTACTGATGGCGCTCTCTGTGACCCACACTCTATCAGCAATGATGTACCCCAACACTTTTCCTCTTATACATCAACAACTTATATACCATCACATCTAACACCACCCAATCTTCTACAGATGATATCACTTTATAGTCCTCCTTTACACACTGTGTCCAAGTATCATCCACATGCTGCAACTTAACCCATTTGATACCAACCCAGCTGAAACTGCCTCAGGCTCTATAGTACGAATGTCTTGTTTTCAAAAGTTCTTAATTTAAATATTCCACCAAACCTTAGTCACAATTTATGTTCCTAACACTAGCTTAATGATAACTAAGTTATTTTACTAGATTCTTTGTTATATTTAAATTAATTGAAAGAAACACAGAGCATCTCAACAGAAGTATACTAACGAAAGGGTTAAATACCTCATGCAAAATTTCCACTGAAACCATGAATACAGACTCCAGTAGGAATATGCCAATCTTTTCTTCATGAACAACAGGACAAAGAAACATTATTGTGCCCCACCCATGCTAAACATGCATGTAGATCCCTCAAATGCAAGCTCACACCATCACCGAGGATCTCTCTTAGCAAACATTTATACTCAAAATAGTCTGTCACAGGGTGGTAGGTGTGATGGAGTAGAACTTAACACTTCTGACAGAAGTTGTTACCAACAGAGACTATCAACAACTAAAAATTCAATGAAAACTTAGTTTCTTTGGTTTGATCTGAAGATAAGCTGTAATGTAATGAAATATATATATACTTTGTGGGTTATCAAGGCTACCATTGGTTTCATGCTGAGAATTCTTAGTGATTATCAAGCCCGCTGCATGGAACATTGGTACTCATCTCCATTTTGGATGAGAATACAAGGAAACTACAAGACTGCGAGATTTTGGAATAAACAAATAAATATACAGATCAGGGGGAACAACTTTTGTTATCTCTCTTGCATTAGTTCTGGCCAGGTTCAGATTTATAAATATAGATATTTTTTATATTTACAAATTCGAACATGGCAAGTCAAAGGTACTTCTCCCAGGTCTTGTTGGGTTTAACTTGTCATCAATGCTTTTACCTTTTTTTTAGGTAGAGATATTGGACCAACACAAACCCATTTTTATTTCATGAAAGAAGTGGTCTATGTATTAATTTGGCCTCTATACTTTGACCTGTCCAAAATGGGAAGCCCTACTAGGAGCTGTTACTCCATGAGCATACAAGCTACCACACTGCAACAAAGACTGGGTTCTGTGGTGGTTATAGTAAACTTGACTCACATTTATTAATTTATGATTGCAATGATGGCTAATCAAATCTAAAAATTCAAAGACATAATGTTCTCAATATAAACTAAAATATCAAAACAATATGGTTGCCTGTCACACTTAATAATATTTACAACAGATAATAAAAGATTTCTGAGGGTAAATGTCACCTCTACTTTGAAGCATAGCCCCTGGTCAGTCCTGAGCAAATATACCTAGATCAAGACTATTCTAACCATGCACATTGATTTTGTATATCTAGGACTACTTTCAGCATTTTGCCTCAATTTTTTTAAAGATATTCTGTAACTTGAAGACTTGGCTGCTATTTGTAACACATCAAGCAACAGTACATATGCTCTTGCTGTCTAATTTGTTTTAATGAACATTGGCTTTTCAGCAGTAATTTAAAATATCCACAATAGTTGAATGGTTCCTAAGTGATAGATACCACTTCTGAATCCTTAAGAGAACATTGAAGGTATTCCTGAGTTACTATTTTCAATAATCAATGTTTTGATAATTCTATAGTGTAAGAAAGTGATGTCAAAAAATACCAAGAGACCAACACATTGAACATACAGAGTGTTCAGGCTAAATTTGAGGATTTATTTTATATCTTTTTTTTTTCGGGAACAGCTTCATGTATTGGTGAACTGTCAGTGGCATTGGAAAGCATAAAGATTAAAACTGTAATTGAGGAAAAGTTAACTGACATGAAGGACTGGAAGCCATCTGAATATTGAAAACAGTTGCCTGTATTATGATGATTCTTGCTGGGCATCAAAATGTCAACATCATGGCAGCTGCTCAATGCTCTGTGAACACTCTAAAGGCTATAAGATGTGACATGGACAACTGCAATGGAGACTACAAAGTTGTAGCCAGCAGGAAGGGATACAACAGACATTCTAACTGCATCTGCACACCGGAATTCATCCAACAAGGCAATGGAAGATCCAAGCAAAGGAATCTGGGCTTTGGCAAGAGAGATAGGTGTTGGAGTTGCTACCACAAAGCTGACCCCGAATGAGGGCTTTTGCTACCACTTATACAAGAGATGCAACGGACAAATTCTGACAGCCAAGGCCAAGAGCTGCTTGATGAAATCAAAGAAGTTCCTGAACAAGCTGAGGTATCCTGCTGAACAAGGGATGATCTGGTTCCTCTCAGATGAAAAGAACCTCTACTAGGACCAGTTGCAAAACACTCAGAACAGCAGGTAGCTTGCCTACAAGCCATGTGATGTCCTACATATCATGAAATCCAAGTTCCTTCAAATGGTGATGGTCTTTTGGTGTTTCTCCAGTGATTGTTATGTCATGTCACCCCACATCTTTGAACAGGGCCTTAGCCTCAATTCAGATGGCTATGTGAAGCTGCTGGAGACTGTGGTCAAACACTGGGTGGGGAGGGTTGCTGCTAGAAGGCCATATGTGTAGTAGCAGGATTTGTCTCCTTGCCATGTCTCCAGAAAGAGTTAGAGGTGGTTGTTGGAAAATGTTTATGATTCACCAGCCCCAATTTACGGCCTTCTAATTCTCCCAATTGTAATTCCATGGATTACTGTGTGAAGTGTGGTTAAGAAATTCACCAACCACTTTGCCTGCAGCACCAAGGCTGAGCTGTTGGCCAAAATCAAGGAGGTGTTCACAGATCTTCCCAAGGACTCTGAGGAATGCATGTGCCAAGTTCCGGAGCCATCTCAAGGCTGTGGTGGAAGCTAGGGTGGCTACTTTGAGTAAACTGTTATCCCCCAACCATTATCTAGTTGATACATTTTGTTTTTTTTAAATACTTTTATTTTTGAATGGGATTTTTTTTCTTTTCTTTTTCTGCAAACTTTCAAATTAAGCCCAAATATCCAGTATTTGGAAATCACAGCTCTGTCTAATAGAAACATCGAACATTGACACTAGATCTAAGCATTATTCATACAGTTTGATAATAATATACTTTTCTTAAAACCAGTTGATAAAAAAATAATACAGTGCTAAAACACTGGGGAACAGGGTTCTTGTTGTCTAATGTTGGAGACATGCTCCCTACTAATTCTGGGGTGCTGAATTCAAAAAGGAAATCCATTTTGCTCTGTCATGTCAAGATTTTTCACAAACTCAAATGTCCATTTTCCAACATTTCTGGTATTATCACCATTTTTAAAGATAGATTTGAATTCATCAAATGCAAACCCATGTATGGTGCTTGACATAAGCTTGAGAACATAGTTTTGCAATGTCATTTAAAATAAATGCAACTACAAAAGTGAAGACAAAAGCCATGATTTAAATATCTTTAGTAAATATAAAGTATCAAACTTGAGCAATTTTCACTGTTTTCAGTCTAACCAGTTTCAAACATCACAATGATGACAGAAATGTCCTTTATACAATTAGATGTTAAGAAACAACATATTTTTGTGGCCCTTGACATCATACATGTCGCATATCTGTGGAATTTGTCTGCAGATATGCTCACACTCTACTTGATTTAGTGTGACTGTCATTGCAAATTAAATGAGATATGTTTTATTGAACTTTTGTTTCTTATAAAGATTAGTATTTTGAATGTGCCCTTAATATTTTAATTGTGAATTCACATGGGTCACTTTTCATCAAGCATGGTCAAAGAACTGTGAAAAGAATTTCATGGTATGTATGCTCTTTTTGGAACTTTATCATCACAAATCTGCATCTGCTTACTTTATAACAGTTGACAATTCTGAAAATGCTTTTCCCAGGTGACAATTAGCTTGAATATGTTTTGTATTTCAGAAATAAGGCCAGTTGTGAGAGAAGAAAATGTAAAAACAGCCCTGATATCTTCTGCTATATTTGTGGATGTTACACCTAGGCAGTGAAACAAAATCACAGATTTTTGTGAAGAAAGCTTACCATACTTACTTCAGCATGAAGATGGGTGACAAGACAAAACTTGGGCACCCCATATAGTGTGTAAAACATGTGTTGAAGCAATCAGACAGTGACTGCTTGAGATACTTAAGCAGAAAGTTTTCAGTTTTGTCTTGTGAGAAAATTAAGAATGGTTTGTTTGATGGGCCACATATTAGGTGGCTATTGCAGGACGAGCTATTTTTGGAAACTATGTATGGCACTGAAAAAGAAACATGGAATGCTTTTGCTGCAGTCATGCTTAATTTCCAGGGAAACCAAAAGCCATCAAATTATTAAGAACTTATGCAAATCATATTAACCAGTTTTCAAGCACTGAGCTGCAACACAAGTGTAAATGTGCACTTCCTACATAGTCATCTGGTCTACTTCCTTGAAAATCATAGTACAATAAGTAATGAGTAAGGAAAAAGATTCTACCAAGACATCAAAAACATGGAGACTAGGTATCAAGACTGGTGGAACACCATTATGGTGCTGTCTACTGCTGGTCACTGCGAAGAGACTGTCATGATGCAATTTATTCACATAAAGTAGCAAAGAGAAAGTTCATTCCTTGAGTAGCTGAAACTCCAGTTTGATAGAAATATCTTTTCTAAGATGCATAATTAAACATTTTGTGTAATATATTTGTTAAACAATAAAAAGTACTATTTGGTTTGCATTGGTTTCTTATTCCAGCATTGCATTTAATGGAAAAATTGACATTTTTTGGTAAAAATATGAATTCCTGTTTAACAAAAATTTGATGTGATAGAAAATTTCTGAGGGCATTTCTGAACCCAGCGTTATAAAATTAGGTAAGACTAATTGTAAAAAGCAAGACACCTAAAACGTTTTTCAAAAATATTCTCCAGTGAAATTAAAGATTAATTTCAAAAGCATTAAATTGTGTAAATATTTTTTATTTCATTATAGTTAAAAAGTACAAAAATAGTTCTCAATGAAATGACTCTACATTGTAGTAGTAAATGAGAATTCTTCACAATTTATAATTTTAATTTTTTTTCTCATGGAATGTTGTTATTTTGCTTGAGCTAATTAAACAGGGAAGAGAAATATATTTTAAAGAAAGCATAATTTCAGCTTATGAATTAGTTTTATTAATTTCTAAATTACATATTAAAATTATTTAAAAAATAGAAGCTTCTCAAAATTAATTAAATTTTTTTTTTTTTTTTCAAAACAATGTAGAAGTTATACAAATACAAGAAAAATTATTTTGGAAAACACCTTAGGAAAATTAAGCTGAAATCACAATGTCTTTTACAAATAAATTTAAACTGTTGATAAATCAAATAATTATTTGATGCATAAAAAAGAGAAAGGTCTATCCAAACCCACTACAAAAATTGAATATTAGGTTTTTGAAAGATCTGAAAGTTTTAAGCAAAACACGTGAAACTTTGTTCAAGAATATATTAACAGATTTTAATTTGATAAAATTGCAAAAAATCTTTTTTATAAACAGGATTTTATAAAATTAGAAAAATGTTGCACAAATCAAAATTAAACTAGAATTTACAGCAGCTATATTAAAGATATTTAATGCCAATAAGCATACCTCAAAAGTAATTTTCATATGAAAAAGAAAATTATATATATTTGTTGCATTATGACGAAAAAAATCTCTATACAGTAGCAATGCACCACATCAACTTTTGAGCAGCCAAGTTTATTTTAGTTCAATTCCTTTTAAACTAGAAATTCATAATTGTTAATCCATATTTTAATGGCTACTTATTGATAGTTGAACACAAAGCTAAAAAAAATTAGATATATCAAGAAATATGGTTAAAAATTATATTCAAATATTAACAGGAAATTATTCTATTTTATAAAGATCACTCGTTGACCTTTCCTACAATGTGATCTACTTTTATGATTAAAAGAAAAACACAAAATTGCAATGCAATATTGACATCTGAAGAGGAATATTGACTTGATAACCAAACATTAAACCCTTTTGAAGTGAATATTTTCTTCAGACTGAAGTTTAAAATCATGTAGAGTAACATTTTCCTCAAGGGAAACATATATCCATTTGTTATGTAATCCTCCTCATACAATTCATATTCTAAATTACAAAATTAATGAGGTGAAACGAACATGTACATAGATTCTGAGTCTGAAGAATCACAAGTTTACAATACATCCAGTAGCACTATGTTGTGCTCTTTAAAAGACATAGCAGCAGACAAGATGAGAAGATTGTTTAAACACAACCAAGAGATGTATGAATATATGTGCGGCTTTAACTGATACATTTTGCTAAAGTTAATGTGTCTGATTTTTTAAAAAATGGAAAAATGTACTGCATATATGTACTAGAGTTTTATTAATTTATTGGAACCTAAAGCATCTTTCTCTTGCTATTCTGAGTTTCTCATTTCCATTTTTA
Source organism: Octopus bimaculoides (assembly GCF_046866305.1). NCBI lineage: Eukaryota > Metazoa > Mollusca > Cephalopoda > Octopoda > Octopodidae > Octopus > Octopus bimaculoides. The sequence continues at coordinate 58,515,637 of NC_142931.1, read as the reverse complement.
CACAAACACACACATGCATAATGTGAGCCTCCTAATTTTATTTATTTTACTAAACTATGTCCAGAACTTAAGAAGATTGATTATTGAGCATTTAACGAATTAAATAATTGTATTTACTGGATAGAAAATGAATTGATATTGTTGCTATTTGTGAATCACATTTAAGCCTAGAATAGTATACTGACGACTGACAAGCACTTATTAGTTCATGGGGTTTACAAAAAGCTTTCCAAATTTATTTCAAACTAGCAAAGATACCCGGCATTGCTCGGGATTAAAATGGCATAGTTTTTCATTGTTTACTTGTCTCAGTCATGTGACTGCAGTAATGCTGGAGCACCACCTTTAGTCAAACAAATCAACCCTAGGATTCATTCTTTGTAAGCCTAGTATTTATTCTATCAGTGTCTTTTGCCGAACCGTTAATTTATGGGGACGTAACCATAGCAACAACGGTTGTCAAGTGATGGTGAGGGTACACACACACACACACACACACACACACACACACACACAAATATACACATATATACAACAGTCTTCTTTCAGTTTCCCTGTATGAAATCCACTCACAAGGCTTTGGTCGGCATGAGGTTATAGTGTCTATATATATATATATGTATAGATATACATATATATATATCATCATCATCATCATCATTTAACGTCCGTGTTCCAAAAACCATTTGGCATACAAGAGAAACAATAATCTCTTACATATAAAAATATTCAAAACAAATTTATTTAAACAAAAGCTGACTGAACCCTTGTAACTGAATTTGGTAGGCAGAAGTTCCTATCATATGTGTACATATGTGTGAAAGTGCAACAGAAAGAAGGGAAAAATGTAAGACTATTTCAATTTGTCTGTATATTGGACATATGTTCTTCTTAATTAACTGAATATGAAAATAGTATGTGTATTCACACATACATAATATACCTTTCCCTCAATTGAAAAAACTAAAAGAATATAATCAAGATACACAGAAACAACCCTACAACTTTAAACAAAAATGTTTTATCAAAATGGAAATTAAATATATTTTGACTAGTAGTTTGTTCATTTAAATATAAAACCTAAAAATGTAGGGAAAGTGTGAAGTTAGGATAGTCATGCTTTTTTTTCAAAATCATATCTATCTTAATTTTTCCAAAGGTGAAATAAGTGTGGTGATTTCAATCAGAAACTAAAATCAAATTGTGAATCTAATCTGCCAAAAAAATGACGTTATGAATGGAGACATGCATATTTCAAAATCAGCATGTTTCTACTATGTATATACTTGGACAATACTGCTTTCTTACAAAGCATTTTTATTAGGTGAAATTACATGGAAAAATATTTTTTATCTGGACCTTTATCATAGAAATTTATTTCCAACATTTCCCTCTGCTTTACACAAGTACACATGCATACACACACATCACATTAATAAATTTGAGCAATAAATAAGACAGTATCAGTTTTTTTCATATGCTCAGGCTCTTGTTATGAATTACCTGATAGAGAAAGCCTGCTTGTCAGAGCTATGTGACAAAGGAGTGTGCATCTCTACTTCAATTCTTTATTGAATAGAGAAAGAGAAATAATACCTCTGTTTTTTGAAAGCCATGGGTATCTTTCTCATGCCTGTGTAAAAGCAACTACAAAAAGAAGTGGGAAAAACAGAAACTGAAGCAGAAGGTAAGACACAAGAGGAGCTGTTCCCACCCCTAAGGAGTTATTGAATTTTACAGTGAACAGTAAAGAGAATATTACTTGGAACAGTATCAGGAAAGCTGAAAAGACAGACTTTTGGTAAAGATCACATTATCAGTCTATGAATGTTTGAGAGATTATGTCCCAGAGAATAAAGTTTTTCATGACTTAGCTGGCTAAAAAAATACTCACAGGCACTTTTGGATCAAGGATCACAAGGATCAAACCTGGCTTTGATCAAACCTACATAGTAGCTTCTTATTTTTTGTGTGTACAGGTTGCCCTTTTTGTCTTTTTGCTTTGAATTATACCTTTTTTTTAATTATACCTCTGTGTTATGTCATCATCTGACTATTATTATTATTATTATTACTATTATTTGTTATTTACTAGCTGGATCTGGAGGAAGGGGTAGTGTCTGTAGCCTTGCAATCCCTCCTAGACTAGCAAGATTGATACCATTAATGTTCCCTCTGAACCTTTGTAAATTAACACCTGCAGGAAAGCTATGAGCAGGAAAAAAAATTTCAGAGGATCAACATTTTGGAAAGAAATGACTGGCTATAGTAATTTGTGCTGGACCTGGTCGGGTTGGACATAAGAAGGGTGATGAGAATGGGAGAGATGAGTAGGGCTGGAATGCTTAAGTAGAGCTGGCATGAGTCCAGCCAATTCCAATGAGCAGAAACCATTATAGTAGCAGTAGAAAAAGCAGAGAGTAAAGATAGCACACTTCTGAGATAGAAACTGGAGAGTGTTTATGAATGAATTAATGATAATCAGTTGGGTGGCCCTTTGACTCTTTTCTGGATGCTGCATTGGATATGTGCATGTGTGTGTGTGTATAGCAGCAATACCATCCCAATGTGAGAGCAATGCTCCATTGTGGACCTTAGCAAAAGTTGTTTTTCTTCCTGCTAGAAATTATTGCATTAAAGACATTATTTCTATCAAAATTAAACTATAATTTCAACATATATAATGCTCAATTAATATTGCCACAGTTTATTCAGAAATTGTGACTGTATTGATTATCCAAACAAGATAGAAAGAAACATTATTTTACTTTTAACAAATAGTGTTCTCAAGCAAAAAAAAAGTTTTAATTTGTTTTTCATGTTAAAGTGCTTATTAAATCACTCCAAATTTACAGATTATAATTTGCTTAATTTTAGTATTAAATAAAATTAAGCATTTGAAAATGGATTCTTAAATAATACTGTTGAATTCTTTGAAGATCACTAGTTATGTTAATATGTGTAATTTATTTTAATGTGAAAAAATTATTATTCAAATGTTGTTTGTATATTTGTACCAAATCTTACACAATTATAATAGTTAAAAAGAAATATGTTCATTTGACTGAGACTGGTTTCTTATATGAGACAGTTGAATCTTTTGGAGGTTACCAACACTGTTGAATCTCTTGGTGATTTACAACTTTTTATGGTGGAAAGTTATTATTTCAAATTTTGTTAGCATATTTGTACTAAATCTTAAGTAACTATAATGACTGGAAAGGAAAATGTTCATATTACTGAAAGAAAAATATGCTTGAATTTACAACATGTGTCTACTGTGTAAGTGTAAAGGTTACAATATTTATTAATATCAAACAACCTGAGATAAATATTTGATGGTTCAGTCAGATTCAGCTGAATCAAAGGCTATTATAAATAAAACCTAAAAAATATATTTACAATTCTTCAAATACTATTCATGTTTTTTTTTTTTTTAGTCTGGTAAATAGTGCGAATATCAAGTTCATCAATAACAGCTACACGTTTGTTGTCTTCCATTTTTAAAATATAAGGCTGTTCACCAAGTGCTAGCTCATGAGGAATGTTTACTCTCAAAGATATATGTGATGCCTCTTCATGTTGTACACTTTCTAAAGTATCACAATCATGCAAGCTATTTATTTCCATGACAACTTCATGCCGAAGGTCAACAATATCAAAACGGTAACAACTAGCTGAACCAGGAGTAACTCGAGCCCTCTTCTTAAACTCAGGAACATTTTTCCCAAGATGTTGGCCTGAAATTTGAAGATCTCCATTTACACCAATAAAAAAACGAATGCCACTAATTTTTTCATAGTCTGAATAAGAAAAACTACGAAAAAATATGCTTAAGCCTGTCTGCCCATTAATAGCTTCTTGATTTTTACGATTAAGGAAATGAACTCTTCCTTTCAAATGAAGAGTTTCAACAGACTTAAGTTTAGAAATGCTTACAATATAGACAGCTGGACTCTTTAAAACTAGTGATTCTGAACTAGGTAGAATAGAATTCTCTTCAATATATAATCCCATTTTTACCCAAGCATATGGATTGAATTTTACTTGATCTCTCTCTAAAACAAGTGGATGAACATAGTTTTTAGAAAAATGTCTATAACGCTTCAGATGGCTGCTCAAATATTCATCTTGAAAGTCAAAAAAGGCTTTTTCAGGTGGAAAACGGTAAGCTACATACATGACATCTTCTAGAACTGGTTTATCTTCATTATCATTCCACACCAATAATGAAGCTTGAAGCGTATCACACAACCATTTCAGTTGTGGAATTGAGTTCTTGATATAGGCTAGCCGAACAGAGAAGACAAGTGGTTGACTGATTTCCCAGTGTATAATTAAATCATGCATATCAAGTACCATGTCCCAAGTATATCCAGCTTGACTTACATCTGTGTGATAACCAGTTGTCCATCCTAAAGACAAAGTACAAGTGGGGAAAAATGTGCGTACATTACGAAAAAACCGAGTTGCATCAACAGGCAGTCGAGAACTATAAGGGCCTTTTAAGATATCAGCATGCAGCCAAATAGGGATTTTAAGCTGAAATATAAAAAAAGTATTTTAAAATCATAAATTTAATAAAAACAACTAATACATTGGTATTTAGACATGTTTATTATAGACACCACAACATAAACTATAAAAAACATTCTTTTTCCAATTTTAAAAAATATAAAATATTTTTTGAATAATTTGACTCCACTCCAGTATTACATTATCTATTAGAAGGAATATTTGTATATCATATTATATTATGGAATCAGTATGATCACTTATAGTTACAATTTCTTTCAAATGAAAACTGCCTATGTCAAACTTGTTATGAAAGTCTAAACTATTTCTAATTACCCAAGTTATGTGTACAATAAGTTTCATGTAGGTTGTACAATTGAACACCAACAATCACAAGCAGCTAGCTAGAGTTGGATTATGTCTAACTGGCAAAATATTGTCAAGTTTATTTATTTAACAATAAATAGCAGTAAGCAATATAGATAAATTATTTACATTGTGTCAGTGTTTATTTAAATATAGATATGATGACATGTGACCCTTCACATTCAGAAGTTTTATTCAACTGATCTTGCATTGAATTAGTACCCATCTGAAATAGACTCAGTTACAGGCAAGCATGCAATAATATTATCCTGGAAATAAATTGGCTTAATTTCTTTTATTGTTTGGAAACTGCATCTAACACCATATTTGTTTCTGTATTAGTTGTCAAATCATAACCTTTATTAATAAAGTGTAGAATATCATTCAAAGCTTGATGATTAGTTTTGTACTTTGTTCACAATCAGTTTGTATCATTATTTTAGTGATCTGCATAGTAATAATCACAACTGAATTATCACCAGCTTGATATATAAATCTAACTTGTGGTTCATCATTTCAACAACATCACTATCAAACTGGAGTGAGTTTCATCAGACATTGTTACTGGTGATCATATCCAGCTGATGCACTAAGAATCTTCCTGGGTGAGTGATTATCCAGTAACTAAAAGGCATGCAACTTAAGTATGCATTATTGGAAGCTTTACTTAGAAGATATGCTTTTAAATTCAGTTTAACACTAGCAATCATTTTTCAACAATTCTATTTGATTTGGGTGGTATGGAGATATTTTTATAGATTTATATTTGGTCTTATCAAGCTACTACCACAAAATTCACTAGCATTTTCAGATGTTTATTTAAGATGTTTCTAGAGCTTCAATTTCATAAATTAATGTTGAACTATCACTATTCATCACATCCATACTAAGCAAACCATGAATTTTATTTTTGACTTTCAACAATAGCATTCACATACTCTGTAATCAATTTCCATAAAAGTAGCAATTTTTCCAAAAATTTCAGTGAGTTTGAGATCACAAGTCCTTAATTTAGGTTTATTCAAATTCATTCAAAAGTTCAGAGGTATTATAGTCATCTGATTTCAGTTGATAATTTTCATTTGAGTGTTAAAACTCTTGAGTTTCACATTGGTGACTGTATGTTTTTTATGTCAATTTCATAAATTCTTGCAAAATTTTCCTTTTTAATTTTTCAACTTTTTTTACAGAATTATGTATTATTTTAAAGTGATTCAGTATACTTAATACAGTCTTACAAGATACAGGATGGTGTATGCTTATATCCACAAGATCGACACTTATAATCCTTTCTACTATAGGCACAATTTGGGGGAAGAGTAACTACTCAACTACACTGACCCAAGCACACAACTGGTATTTATCATATCAACCCTGAAAGGATGAAAGACAAAGTCAACCTCAGAACATGAAGATGGATGAAATACCACTAAGAATTTTGCTTGGTATGCTAACAATGTTAACACCTTAAAATTGACATTTCTAAGGAGATGTATAATGGTTTCTAGCCACATGTGACACAGTAATATCATCAAAATCATTATTACCTTTTATTCATTCTACTTCTATTATAAAAAGCATTTTAAATTGCTGAATTAATTCAGTACATGCATTATGATTCAGATCACAGACTGAAAATATTTTTCATGCTTTGACACAACACTCAGATAAATGCATGCCATCATATCATCTGTCCCCCATCTTTTAAGTCCAATTTTATCAAATTCACAAAAATGAGCTGACTTACATAATTTTTGAGAATGACCTTGAATAGATTCACTCAGATTTTGATGTAAGAAGAATCTGACCTTTTCAGCAATAATCAATTTCTTTTGAGGTTGGACTGATGGTATTATCATAGATCTTATACTACTAAAATTCATTATTTCAAGTTCCTAAAGTTTCACCTTTACCAAAATTTTTCATATGGTCATCCTACTTGTAGATAAAAAATTTTTTATATTTTTAATCATTAGTACCCAGATTTTTCATTCTTGTTATAATAGTAAAACATTACAGTCAAACTTCTATCATATCTAGGTCATCAAGCAGAAGTTCATTATTATCAACTAGTGTTGCCTTTCTCATGTTGTACAGTTGATGGTTACATTCAGAAGTTTTATTTAGTGATGGACCAGCTTTTATATCACGTATAATCATGCAAAAATCAAGAAATAATATTGGTTTCAAATTTTGGCACAAGGCTAGCAATTTTGAGAGAAGGACTAAGTCAATTACATTGACTCCAGTACTCAAATGGTACTTATTTTATCAACCAAAAAAGGATGAAAGGCAAAGTCAATCTTGACAGAATTTGAACTTGGAATGTAAAGCCAGATGAAATGCCGCAAAGCATTTTGCTCAGCATGCTAACAATTCTGCCAGTTTGCTGCCTTAAATCAAAAACTAATATCAACATAACAATTACTTGTGGTTAGAGTAAAGAAGAAAATTGCAAATTTTCTATACTTTGCTTTTATTTATTTTTTTTAATGAAATATACTATTTACTCCAGAATAAATCCAGCACTAGAAAATAACTCTTTGATTCTCACCCTGCCACCACCACCATCACCTTCTCTTGGTGTCCAAAGCTTGTGGTTATATTATTTAATATAAATAAAAGCTTTGTACATAGACGATCAAAAATCAAGACTGAAATCAACAGCAAAGCTGATTAAGTTAATTGGAGAACCTATCCTGCAGCCAAGTACTGTTGATATTTACATTCTGCCTATATGACCAGAAAGTTTGACACAGCGCTCTGTTGATAACAGAACATAAATCATCAACCTTTCAACTGCCAGGCCAACACACTATCAACAAAATTAGTTGTGATTTTACTATATTAAATAATACTATGTGACAAAATTTTAATTTTTTTTTTTTTGTCATTGGTCAGTAAGTGTTATTTCCCATTTGCTTCTATCTACAAATCAAAGGAAATGACTACTATTCCCTTCAAACTTTGCTTTTCTGACCCAGACATCAATTTTTTGAAACTGACATTTCAGACAGATTCAGTGCTGGGCTGCTGAAGCAGAAATATCGTTACAGAAAACATTTTGCTCAGTACCACAGATTTTCTTGCTAGTTGCTTGACCTTGACCTTAACCACTTGAGTATGTCCCTTAGTGGCTGACAATATGTGCATCTCTGATCATGAGCAGAAGTGGGGGAACATCATAGCCATGTGTTGAGAGGAATTCTTTAAGGTTTGAATAAATGTAACAAAAGCAAAGTTTAAAGGAAATATTAGCCATTTTTCATACTTTCTAGGGATAAGCAAATAGGAAATAACAGTTGCTACCCAAGGACAAAAATCGTGTTACACAATATAATTACATAACATTTCATGTTTTATATGAAGACCATCCTTGAATTGTATCACTCAGCTCTATATGTAAACATTAGTAGAAAATTGTGCTAAACTTGGTTATGAATATTCTACAAATATATCTGAATTGATACTTTTAGTTAAGAAAAGGCATGAATTACCCCTGCTTCTCCTACCTGCCCCACCATGTCTTGCTACCTGCCCCACCATGTCATCTCTCTTTCATCCTCTCTCATTATGCCTATCATTTATATCTCATACAAACATGCAAAAATCAAGAAACAATCACAGTTTCAAATTTTGGCACAAGGCCAGCAGTTTTGATGGAGGGACTAAGTCAATTACATTGACTCCAGTACTCAACTGGTACTTATTATATCAAACAAAAAAAGATGAAAGGCAAAGTTGACCTCAGTGGAATTTGAACTTAGAATGTAAAGCCAGATGAAATGTCACTAAACATTTTGCCTGACATGCTAACAGTTCTGCTAGCTTGCTGCCTTAAATCAAAAAAATAATATTAACATAACAATGACATTACAGTTTATTTGTGGTTATTACTATTCTTCTACCCTTCATCACCCCCACTTTTTCTACACTGTCACTCATCCCCTATTTTTCCCTACCTACCCTAACCCATATGTATCATAGATCACCCCTCCCATCCATTATTTTTCCAGTCGCTATATCCATCCCTCAACCCTATTTGATCTCTACAATTAACACATACATTTCCCTAACTTTGCTACTTATCAGCCATCAACTCTTATTCTTCATTCATTATATTCAACACCACCCCTCACCAATTTCCCATCTCTCACTCTCTCAAACACTTTTGCAACCTCAACTCGCCCACACTCCCCTTGAGGATCTACCTGGCACCCCATCCCCACTATTTTTATCTTTCTACTTCTAGCCTGATTACTCTCACTCTGTCTTCTATAATGTGAATTGTCATGTAACCCCTCTACTGCAAGAAGCATGTTTTGTTTTGGTATATTTGCTCATACTTTACCTTCTCATCTCCTAACATAAAGTGGTCTCCCTCTCTACGGTAAACCCACTCAGTCCACAAGGACCTTGGTCTTGCAAGCTGCATGGTAACCTCATTAGAGCTGGTGCCACAAAAAAGCACTCAGTACTCTCTATAAATTGGTTGTCATCAAGAAGGAAATATAACAATAGAAACCATGCCAAAGCAGGCATTAGAGTATATGCAATACTAGGACCTGATGGATCTGGTCAAACCGTTCAACCCATGATAATGATGATTTACTTAAGAGAGAAATTAATCTACTAAGTTTACATTTTTTGATGTTTCTTACTACTCAGATATAGAATAAGATTGTAAAATGATATTAATTTCTGTGAAGACACATGGCTTGGTGGTTAGAGCATAAGCTTACGATCATGAGCTTGTGAGTTCAATTCCTAGACAAGGCTGTGTCTTGAGCAAGATACTTTATTTCACATTGCTCCAGTTCATTCAGCTGTAGAAGTCATATTAGGAGGATAATCAGGTATTTGCAAAAGTGATTCTGCCAGTGTAACTGTTTAGCTCCAGAACAACCCTGATTGTGTAGACCAATAATCAGAATTGTTCTAGTTATGACCATGCAGTCATTTGTAAACATAATGTATCTAGGACTAAATTGTCAGATGCATTTGGCAATTTAATCCTACATATATTAAGTTTAAATGTGTGATTGGGAGAGTAATTTCACTACTAATTACAGCAGGTCTAGCAATCATATAGAGAAGAAGCTCCTTTGTGCTGCTAATATAGATATCAAATGCAAATGGTACTATGAACAAGATCTAACACATATCCTTATTCCTTATTCAAAAGGAGAAAAAGTCCTCATCCTTCATATAAAAGTCTTTTAGAAGAGGAAGTAAAAAAGAAATAACAGACACCTTAAAAGAAGTGAAGACTTGCCGCACAATAAGATTGTCTTGATTGATCCCAAAAGTAGATGTAGGTAAAGTTTGTTGTGACCTAGTCATGATGAAACCACTGAGTAATGGTAAAGGTAAATAGTACCTTAAACTTATTTGTTACAATGAGGACAATAAAACCATATCAAGAAACATTTCTCGTATCTTGATTACAGCCAGCAAGAAAAGGTACTATGCCAATCCTCACCTTCTACAAACATTGACATAAAATCAACTATTTTGAAGATCAACCCAAACTCATGACTGTTAATTCATAGTGACAGTTTCAGTTGTAACATGACTAACCAACATTTTTATCTAATCCATTGAAAATGTCATAACCAGAAGAAATACTTTGTAAAATTGGTCACTTTGATAAGGCTGAATAGATATGTTCAACAAGTGGAACAAAAATAAGAATGCTTATATTCAGTAGATAGAAGACAAAGAAGCAGAATATACTTAGTAAGGGAAATGGATAAAAAACAAAATAAATAAATTTACCTCATTCTTCATTCTTTTCAATAGCTGTAGTGACATCTCAACAGCATCAATAGTTCGAAAGTCTAATTTAATGCCTTTTGTAAACTTCTTCACTTGCTGTAACCACATCTTTAATGTGAATTCATTATCAACTGCAGGTAAATCAGATACAATTGGTGTCATAGCTTGTTTTGACGTTCCTTGTCCTTTTAAGATCACATCTGCTTCAATCATATCATACTTGCCTGCAACAAATATATTTTGAACACTATCACTTTGTAAATACAAACAGAAAATATCACATTCTACAAAAAGGACTGCAAATTTATGAACACTGCCTCTGCCCTCTTGACTAGCTTATAATTTGAAGAAAAGCAGAGCATCCAATAACAATTTTGACTGAGAGAAAACCTCCAATTTTTAATCCATTTCTATGCTTAGTCCTATCTCTTCATTTTCTATCACTTTTGCACCCCATTTCTCCATCTACTTTTTCTCAACATGCTAAATCATTGGTGCTATGTGGAACATCTTTCTCTTTTACATATTTTTAATACACTAACTTTAAGCTCCACATTGTAAGTCAGTTCAATCTCAGAGAAGACTTGGAGTAGTGAAGTTCTTAAAATAGATAATCTTTTACTACCCTCATTTGAATTCAATTCAAACAATTCAAAACAATTCAAACTGAAATTGCACAGAGTTCAGCCTCACATATCAGTAAATTCAATAATAATCTGCAATGACTCAGAGTTTCTCTTTATTTCGATTTTTGAGCATGATCGTTACAAACGTCGCCTTCCTGGCACTTGTGCCAGTGGCATGTGAAAAGACATTCAAGCAAGATCGTAGCCAGTGCCACTGGACTGGCTCCTGTGCAGGTGGCACGTAAAATACACCATTTTGAGCGTGGCCGTTGCCAGTACCGCCTGACTGGCCTTCGTGCCAGTGGCACGTAAAAGCACCCACTACACTCTCGGAGTGGTTAGCATTAGGAATGGCATCCAGCTGTAGAAACTCTGCCAAATCAGGTGTAGCCATCTGGTTCACCAGTCCTCAGTCAAATCTTCCAACCCATGCTAGCATGGAAAGCGGACGTTAAACGATGATGATGAACCTAAACTATCTTTTTTTTAAGTCTTAAGAATATTTTTATTAAAAAAAAACTGATCTTCAGTAATATAATGTAGTTGAAATAAATTCACTGCAACTTGTACTAATATAATTGTAATTACAGCATATATGTACCAGTTAATGCTGCTTTAAGTTTTGCTTGGGTATTTGTTGCTCGTGACCATCTGATTTTGCTACCATCTCTCTCTGCTTCTTCAAAATAATATAATATATTCAATTCTGGTCCAACACGCAATATTGGCAGTCTGTGACGCAGAAAACCAGGAAGAAGTCCTACAAAAAAAGGAAAAATAAAAAATATATTAGCACAGAGACAGAATATAATTTTGCTTTTTTAATATGATAGAGAGTAAAAATTTGTTTTGAAAAATAATCTTAAATTGAAAAAAATTAACTACCAGGTTTTAATTTTTGCCCAAATAAAAATCCCGTCCCACATTAGATAAAAACCTGACAGAAATATTATTTGATGTGATGAGCCTATAGACAGCCAGTCTCAAGCATTTACTGAGCATTTTGTAGATTTTTTAAAGTAAAGCTAATTGCTGTTTTGCACACTCGTTGAATCTGGTCCATATATCTGTCAGGATTTATATGACATAAATCATATTAGAAGGGAAATCGTATAATTGCAAAAGTGATTCTGCCAGTGTTCTTCAGAACAACCTTGATTGTGTAGACTGATAATCAAAATTGTTCAAGTTATGACCATTCAGTCATAGTGGATTTTAAAGTTAGCTAATTCAACAGTCACTTTGATTCCTCATTTTAATTTGTTTATCCTCAGAGGGCAGCCTATTCTACTGATGAGGTCGATGCAGTTACTGTTCATTCTGAACATAAAGGAGAAAAGCAATTTCAGGGAGACGCAGTTTGGGAATCAACTGAGGTCAAAGTGTTAGTCCAAGGTTAGCAGGAATACAACAAAGTAGGGATAACAAGAAAGGGGTGGCAAGTATATTATGTGGGCTTTGACTGTGGCAGTACAAAGCTGGATTGTTCAGAGATCAAGGAACTACTGTAGTAATGGAAGAAGAGATTGAGGGAAGAGAAAGTGTGTAGATGGGCCAATATTTTGGGGAGCTAGTAGATTGATGAAGCCAGTTACTTAGAAGCTTTATTAGTGGAAATAAACAAATGACATCAATTTACAAAATGAATAAATAAAAACAGTTTAGATTTGTTAAAACTTAATTTTATATTCCACAAATGTGTATTTTATTGAGCCACCAAGTTGGGAAATAATTATCATGGTCTAAGAAGTTGATAGTTTTTGTAAGATCAAATTGATTTGAGTAAAGTTTTAACTAAACATTTGCTGATTATCAGTTTGAGTTGATTGTTGTCAAGTCAAGCATGATCAACCAAATAAATTTCCGTCATGAAAAGTTCTATTTTTTGAATAGCCAGGGGCTATATTATCCAGTGCGTCCTTCAGTTTTAAGACGGTAGAGGGGCAATTCGAAAGAGATGACTGCTATTTCTTACAGGTCGGGCAACCATGTATAAGTTATCTCGTTGGTTCATAATTGTGAAAAGTGATCTCGATTTGAAATATTCGGTACTACTAAAGCAGCACCGTCCCGAACGCGCAGTGGCGCGTCCGCGCTAGCTAGTCGTGAGTGGTCGATCCTAACCCTAACCCTAAACACGTATTCATTTGCACACGCGGTTAGGGATAGGGTTAGGGTTAGGGATAGGGTTAGGGATAGGGATAGGGTTAGGGTTAGGGTTAGGGTTAGGATCGACCACTCACGACTAGCTAGCGCGGACGTGCCACTGCGCGTTCGGGACCGTGCTGCTTTAGTAGTACCGAAATATTCTCTATCTAAAGCCTGCTCATAAAGTTGCCCGCACTTTTTAGAACTGAAATAGTTTAAGTTGCCAACAAATGTAGTGCATATATATTTTCATCGTGGGTTTAAAGGTAGAGACAAAAGTTATAGTTGAAAATGCCAGAAGCTAACAAATTCGAAGTGCAATTACAGAGTTTGACGGACAGGTAGCGTTCTTTATCCATTTCCTTATGGTAATAGACTACGATGTTAAAAAAGCCAACAAAGAATAGAATGGAGCAAAGAATTTCTGGCTGGCATTGTACAATCATTTTGAAAAAAGAAAAAAAGATCCTGATGATTACGAAGCTTTGCACAAACCCTAGACTAATTTTTTTTACCTTTTTCAAAATGTAATTTAATACTAATGATGATGTTGGTTTACTGTGAATTACATTAATTAATGTAAATGACATTTCGTTATATTAAGGAGATCTTTTATAAGTAATTGTAGTAAAATTATGAAAATTATGAGAACTGAAATAGTTTTAATATCAAAACTAATTGTAATTGATAGATGAGCAACATGTTCAACATGAGAGGCTACTATGTAGTCGTTCGACTTTCTAGAAATAGCAATCAAATCTTCCTTAAACCGCAGCCTACTATCTTAAAAATGAACACATTGAACAGTGTGATCCTATTAATACCTTCTAAGAAAGACGGGGTGTTCACGGTTAGAATAGTTTTGATCATAGTTCCGCTCGGACGGAGCTAAGTGGGACTAAATATCTCACATACGTAAACATGCACACTACGTACGTGTGATATGTATGTTTTTGATCAAGTGGATCAACTGGTTAATTAGTTATATTTCCTTAACATTAACAACACAAAAAGCTATATTTACCTCCATTAACAGAGATCCATATGATAAGTAATATCAAAAATAAAAGAAACCGCACTAATACAGACTTCTTGAAGTATCTTTGACCTAGCAACTGTGAAATTTTCGTTTGCAAAATATCAGTCGCCATCTTTACACCTGAGTTGTAATTATTTGATTTTCAGTTCACGATTAACACTAGGAATGGCATTATCTAAAAATATGCATAAAATTCTAAACAATCAGTAATTTTAGTTTCCAGGTAAGTCATAAATACGTCGCTAAATGAAGCAGATGGAAATATTAATTTCTGCTGTAAATGAATCTTGGTAATTATCTCCCTTACATATTTTAAACTTTCAAGCAGGTGATTTTTATTTTTAACTTTCGTTTCTTTATTTTGTTCCTTTTAATTTTCTTTTCACCCCAAAATAGTCATATGATTAAGGATAACTAGTTCGGGTGTTATATTACAATACAGATGTTTCTATTTATATCCACTAATTTACGACGTTGTACTTCTGATGAATGTTATTACAATACACGAGCTTCCTATCCAAGAGGAGATTTGTTTCTCATCTGTATTGAAGGTCACACTTATTTCAAGGGCATTAAATAACGTAATATTAGAGAAATTACCCAAACAGTAAACGGAAAGTGAGCCCGAATCCAAGCTAAACTACAGCTAATTTTTACTTTAAAACTGTTATTTGAAAGGTGAACATTGATCATCAAAGTTTCTTTAATTGTCAGAATCTCTTAAGGACAACATTCAGCATTTTGATATAAGCATCTGTAAGACTCTGTTGTTTGAAGATATGCAAAAATATATTCATAAAGCTTCTATGATGATTTCTTCGTTTTGTCGTAATTAGAATTGCCTACTGCATTTAGAACATGGGTTTTGTTAAATATTTGTACTCTATGGGTAGAAATGTAAAGTTAATGATATAAAAAGTTGAGTGAAAATGAAAGTGAATGTAATGCGGAGTTAAAAACTGTAAAAGCTATTTTCCACGAAGGCACATTGTCACAGATTTTGGAGTGGATATTGTAGGAAAATGTGATTTGCACTTGCTGGGTGCTTCACAATTCCATGCATAGTTCATGGAAGGAAAAAGTGAGGACGGGATCTCTTTCAACAAATAACAATGATAATCTATTTTGTCTGAATAAACATCTCATCTTTGGACATCAGTGGCCTGAATGCCTTGGTGTGGAAGCAGCAGGGTTGGTAGTTAGACACAACACAAAAATACAAAGGCATTTTCACAGACTCGCAACGTCGCTCACCATCAGAATTCCAGCTCCACAGAGCTGGTCTCAGCTGTGTCCTGCCTGGTCAACAGCCGGGGCCAAAAAGGGTGAATGGTGATCAAACCTAGCTGCTGATGATGATTGCACATGTGCATAAAGGGCTTCTGTCAGATCTCCAGAAAGCTCTAATCCTTTGCGCATGTGTGGATGAATGTTCCAAAATGGCATCCAGAACCAACCGTCACTACAAGGCTCCGCCTGGAGTGCAGAAGCACGAAAATAGAAAGATTGTAGTGGCGCCAGAAACAAGATGGCTACCAATCACCCGCAAAATGTGGCACAAAATATGACAAATCAAAATGGCATCCAGAACCAGGTGTCACTACAATATAATCAATTTTATCGAACCTAGTTCACTGCCATTAATATATGGGCCTGGATGTTCTACTGTTTTCCCCTTGATAGCACATGGGGGTCCCTTGATCTTTGAGGTTCCATACATGGCTGGTCTGGGACATGACAAAATGTGTTTCTGGGACTCTGAAGGATGACTGGTGGTTGTGGGAGCAATGTTTGAAAGATGTACTGGCTGATCTGATATATTTACAAACCTGGGATGTGGCTATATTCACACTCCTGGTATATCTCTGGTAGGCTCCAGGCCTGGAGATGCTGTTGGTAACACCATTGCTGACGTTGTCAATATAGCGCAATGATCCAGTCATGTTATCGCTGTGGTTATCATTTCTAGTTATATGGTTGGCAATGTAGCTGCCAGCATTAGTGTGGGTGTGGCTGGAGGTAACATATGGTGCAGGGCTGGTCATCCCACTGGTGTCAATGATAATTGTTTCGTCATTGTCTGTGGTTGTGATACTGGGGACACTGGATACCTCCTCTGTGTCGCTGGTCCTGGATTGGTCATCATCTCTGGGTGTGGCGATTGTACTGGTGGTAATATATGGTGCAGAGCTGGTTACACTATTGGTGTTAATGATAATGGTTTGTTCATCATCTGTGGCAGTGGTACTCTGTGTCACTGGTCCCAGACTAGTCATCATCCCTGGCTGTGGGAATTGTACTGGTGTGAGAACTGGTTAATCTGCTATTTTTGCTGTTGGGTGGTACATTGCTGGTAATGCGGATAGCAAGTCTAGGTGTCACCGTAGCTTCATAGATGACTTTTTCGACCTCACATCAGCCTCCTACTGGACAGTTATTGTATACCCTCCAAGAGCAACCTGCCTCCCCTTGTATTGTGGGTGCTTGTTAGAATGCTTGTTATGTTAGGTGCACAACGAAAGGTTGTGCCTGTTAAATAATTGCCTGTGTCTATGTGTGTGTCTGAAATGTTTATCTATTAATCTAAATAAAATCCTTCCCACACAAGTCTTGACATTGAGTGAAAAGGGTGGAGCAAACCAAACTGCATTTCTATGGCACTTCTTTTTCTGGGTGTTAGGGCCTGGCATGTAGGAGATGCAGCCCTTAAACCTACTCAATGCCAGTACCTTGTTGTAGTAGGGGGCACTAGCATCAAAGACATCTTGGTTAGAGGATATATTCGAGACCCTCTTGCTTACACCCTTCACTAGGTTCTTGAACGCTATAAGGAGGTGGCAGAAGGTTGTGCTAATATAGGATGGCTTCTCATTTGGCTTGTGATAGGGCCTGTATGTACCAGAGCCAAGATCTAAAGTAACATCTAGGAAATCTACCGTGGTAAGGTTAGTCTCAATGGGAATCTTGAGTCCTATTGAGCTTAGGGTGCTAATTAGGTTCTTTCAAAGTCTATCTAGTGTGTGCCTGTTGGCTAGGGTGTCATATCTGTAGAGACCAAAGAGGACTGAAGGAAACCTCTTCCCTAAGATGTTCTGGATGCACAGTTCGATAAGATCGCAAACATTGTCTGTGTGGTAGGTTTTTTTTGTCTTTTTATAGAGTCTGACGAACTGTCCATAAGGCTGTGGCTTTTGCGGATATGAGACCTTTGGTAACTCTATGGCCAGAATTTAACTTTTTGTTTTAATATATATATATACACACATTATTCTTTAACTAGAATAATATTGGCAGTAACTCCCAAGTTTCAGCTAGCTAAGCTATCGTTGGACTGTGATTCATTAAGTTAATCTTGGCTTTATATAGTCTATGTTACAATAAATTTTTTCTAGAGTTTACTGAGCTCAGTTGAGTGGTAATTAGATTATAGGATGAGTTGTGATGGAGGGATATGAAAAATTTTTTATTGATTAAATGTGGGTTTATGCTTTTGTTCAGAATTTATTTATGCATGTAGAACTTTGTAAACAAGTGTGTCTATTTAGGTGTGTCAGCTTCAGGTCATGGGGTTGTTGTTTTAGTGGTTCACAAAAGGGAATGCTAGGTAGAGGAAAGTTTTGGTCACCAGATGTGTCATTGTTTTTAGTTACTTTTAATTTTTATTGGATTTAATACTTTGTTTCGGCAATGTGGTGTGTATGTGTGTGTGTTTTTGTGATGCATGTGAATGTGGGTAGAGGTGTGCAAGTATGGAAGAAGAGTGGTGTGTGGGGTATTGGTGTGTGTGTATGTGTTATAGTTAAATGTGTAGATGAAATATGATCAAAAAATTGTGAGTTTGTGACATTCAGTCAGTTTTTTTAATTCCCATTTGCTGTTGATGTTTAGCTCCAGATATATTTTATGAACTATTTGATTTTCAAATTTATCAGTCTCAGTTATGTTTATAAAGTATATTCTGTTTTACATTCATTTTTCCATGCTTGCATGGATGTGGTAATTTTGTTGTAGAAGTTTACACAACCAGATGCCCTTTCTTCTGCTAGACATCTAATTGTTGTAAGGTGGAACCTGCTAATCGACTGTCAGATCAACTGGCTTAGAGCAAGACACAATTGTTGTAAGATTCAAACTTATGAGCTAGAAATCTAGCACCTCATTTTCACATGCATTATACTACTTTACATAAACATTAATATGATTATTATTTTTTCTTTACTATACTGTACTTTATGGAAAGACTGTCCTCACTGGAAAATATCAAGAATATTTTTTTAAATTGTTAATTCATTGCTTTCTTCTATATACACAAGGCTTGAAATTTCACACCAATCCCAGTGGTCAACTGATCTTAATTTTATTAATCCTGAAAGAATGGAAGGCAATGTTGACCTCAGTGGAATTTGATCTTATGGTGTAAAACCAGAAGAAATGCTGCAAAGCATTTTGACTGGTGTGCTAACAAGTCTGCTAGTTCGCTGCCTTTGTTATTTAATTCATTGATTATAAATATGGAATCAGTGAAGTTGAGGTCAAATTGAAAGGACTTTAACCTTGACTTTTGATTTGCTTCATGGTGGTTCATTGTCTCTTTCTTTCGCTTGCTTTGCATAGTATTTCAACCTTGCTCATTTATTTTCCATCCTTCATTATTTTCTTATTTTTATCAATTATGGAGATGTTTTTTTTTTAATGTATCCAAAGTTTTAACCTTCTTTACTCATTTCAAATACTTTCCTTTGGACTATGAAAATTTTAAGTAGCCCCATTTTTTCAAACACTTTTCCTCTCCATTAGTTTTATATGTACCTACTGAGATTTTCCTATACTTATTTTACATCAGAATATTTCCCCAACTACAGCACATATCTGAAAAGGCAAGCTGTCTACTCTAGTGTGCAAAAAAAAATTAATAATAATAAATAAACGAAATCAAGTAAAGTACATTGATTTTTATGTACACAAAATTATTTTGTTTTGCTTCAACTTATTTGCCTTCAGTAACAAAACATTGAATTCATTTTCCCTAAAACTTATTGATACGTTTTTCTGATTGAGATATAACATAAATTTATATTAATAATAAGCACTGTCTCTAAATGACGCATTAAATGAAATTAATTGTCTGATTGCTAATTAAAACAAGGGAAGTAATTCAGGTTTTCCAATGTCCACACTCCTGAAGGTGGGGGAAACTGAAGACAAATGAGAAAGAAAGCAGCAAACGGAAGTGAGTGTAGATTGTGATAATGAAACGACTGAGAACACTTAGGTGGGGAGACATCTTATGGTATTCCGACTTAAGTTTCCCGGCCTTTTCTTACATTTATATCACTTCTAATTACTTTTAAGCGTATTTTCTTGTCATTAAGGTACATTTCCTTTGTTATTTATTCTGAGATACTTAAACTATTCTTTAATTAAATTTCTCTTGTACATTGATCCATGCGGTATTTTGTTTGTTACCAAGCTTCTTTCTTTTTCATTTACAAACAGCTGAGTAAATTACATACAGAACACTCACACACGCACACACATTTATCCGATATGTAAATGTTGTTTACTTCTCAATGCGGCATTTATATTTCAGGTCGTTTAGAAATTACTGTTTTCATACTTAGATTAACATATGTAATTTCGATGTAGTTTTTACATAGACATATTACAAACACATTTTGTAGTCTGTTTTAAACTTTGTTTTTATCATCAGCCACGAAAAAATATGATACAATAAGTATACGTGAAGGAGAATTCAGTATTGTAAAACAAAGAAACATTTTGAATAGAAAACAAAAAATAGTATTTTTCCCTTAATTTTAAATATGATTTTTGTTAATTTTCCTTTAGTAAATAAGATTTAATCATAGACACCAGACTGTTCCTAGCTTATATATGCAGCTATTATATATGTTAGTAATAAGTGTATGATCTTCAGATTGTAAATGTTATCAAGTTGTTTATTAAAGAAATAATACTTGTTTACATTTTGACATCCTATCGACAGCCGGACTCGTTTGTGTTTAAATCGGCTATGTGATTATCTGTTACATGTTTACATTCGGATATAGGTCTCTCTTTCCGTAGGAGACTAAACATACGTTATAGTGTAATTATAATTATCACCGAAACTGGAATTAATTACGAACATTCTAAAAACCTGATTAACTTTATTACGTGCTACTTTAATATGCAGACACTTTCGTTACATATGGTACATAGATAAAGTGGAGAACAAAAAATTACTATTGTTTGCTATTTACTGCTAATAACAATGTTTTGTACGTCATCTGTTCTCCAGGACGTACCACAAGGATGCAGAATCTTATCGATTTTTTCCCCCAGTAAAGTGTGTAGGATGTAGCGGTTGCAATTTCAAGGCAATGTTTTTTTTTTAAGGGAATTCAATTTCAACTCCATTTAAGACGAGAATTATTTCTGGGAAGAGGGGTACGAAGAAAAGGAAGTATTAAGGAATTTGGTCAGTCTAACGGGAAAGTTTTGTAAGGTATTACTTAATCTCAAGAAGTTTTTGTACGAAGTCATCTCATTGTATAAGAAGTAAGAATATTTATCGAAGGCTGTGTTATTGGCCGAATTACGTTTGTCATTCAATCATGTATATTTATAACAACGTTGTATTGCAATCGTTTTGTCCCATCTCTATAACCTTCCATTGCATTTCTGCATGAAACTATTTTGTCATTTGAATAAACAAATTTTAATTGTTTTATATAAGTTAGCATAATAATAAATACACTTTACAAGCATACAGAGCTATTCTAGAAGGCTAAAAGGTCGAAACCACCATATTCTGATAGAACTCTACTTCAATTTCACCGTAATTTTTTAAAACACATCTCGGTAATTGCAATATGTTTAGGTCACTATAAGAACTTAAACACATAGTTATCTACCATAGCCTTACTTCGTAGTTTCCTGAAGTCATATAGACATTAAAACTCGTACTTCAGACTAAAACCAATTCTTGTTTAATGTTATAGATTCTGCTAACAATGTTAGGAATATTACTTGGTAGGTACCATCTTTATCGTATCATCATATCTTGGGTTCAATTCATACCTAGTTAAAAGTTACTTCATTCGTCTCCCCAAAAGAGAGTATGCTCATACCCCTAGCACGTTAAATTAAAGAACTAATTCTTTTAAAAATGCTCAATTTCTGACAAGTTATAATTGCAGCAATAGATCTTAGTTTTGAATCTTCTTATTCTTTATTCTCATGATTGATAGAGACCAGAATAATGTGGCTTGCCTTATCTTTTAAATTATTTTTTTTAATGATTTTGAGATTGGATAGTATACATTTAGACATGAAAAAATAATGTTACTAGAAATTTCTTTGTGTCTTGGTTTGTAAATGATTTTGTGTGTAAGTTAATATTACTTTTTAAAATAAGTGTAACATGTCTGTATTGAAATACTCATTGCAACTATTTCTATTAATAGAGATAATGGAGCTGTTCTGAAAAATGGAATTTACATCAAGTAATGTTATACAGGTTTGTTGTAACTTGAGGATCTCTACATACTTATGTTTGTAAACTAAGCATGAGAAAAATTACCACTGAAAAACACTTATTTCTTCATTATAATTAGTAATACTTACCATTGACTGTTGCAAAGTGTGAACAGTTTAAACTAACAACATAAAAGTTCCCTTTCGGTGATTTTTAGGTCTAACTTTTTTTTTTTTGTCACTTAATCATTTTCATATTAAGCAAAGGTCCAAATTTGTTTCTGAAATCATTAATCCTCTCAAGCAGTCAAATCTAAGTAAATATCATTTGTATATATAAGTTATGTATTGATTTAATTATTTTCCTTTCTCATATAAATATGGAATATGATGCAAAATACTCATCAAAATATTTTCTCTAAGAAAAAGAAATATGTACACACACATATGCATATATATGTGCTAATGGTTTTGTCATATAAAAATATATGTATATATATTTATATATGTGTGTGAGTGACTGACCATTACTCAATACAAAGAGCAGAATAATATAATATTTAATAGCCAAAACATCACTATTTCATCTTTTATCATTTATATATATGAAATGTTCAAACACCATATAATAATGAGTTGTTTGTTAATATTTCATTCTTTTAGGCTGTGAGCCAATTCTATTTCAGTTCTGATCAGAAACCTCAAGTTCATACTTGGCTAACTAAAGCCCGGGTAGCACCTGAAGCATGGGTATTTGTTTGGCAACTTCTTGACCCTAACCAGGTACAGTAACTAATTTACCTGAATTTATTACCTTTGGTTCTTTAATAGCTTCTTTAATATAATTGGTAATGTTAGTAGTATCATAATAATGGACATTTGTTTTAGATATGCTTACCACTGTTCATAGTCAAAGTTTTGTAGTGTATTTCTTGTATCGTTAGAACAAATGTTTGCTTGAGTAACTTTTGTCATATTATGTTCAAACAGTATTCTGATTTGAAAGACTGTGCTAACTGTGACTGATCATTTTATCTTTACTGTGAACATATTGTTCTGAGGTTTGCAAATGTAATTGCCATATTGAGCAAGTGCATAATGGCTGAGTGAATTTGGTATTAGACTACCAGCTCATAAACCTTGACTTCAAATTCACTGCTGGTATTTCATTGCATATTTGCCTTAACTATATATGTTCGTGAACTAAATAGTTGGGAATATATTGGTCTCAAATTTCAACACAAGGCCAGTAAGTTCGGGGTTGAGGATAAGCCACTTACATTGATTTTATTTTATCGATCCCAAGAGGATGAAAGGCAAACCTGATCTTAGCGAAATTTGAACTCAAAACGTAAAGAAGGATGAAATGAACAGTTGGGAATATATACCATATCTTCTAAGAATGTTAATTGTAATAGATTGGTGTTGTGCCAAAGGGGAAATTTGTCTCATATTTTTAATGTCAAGAATCTGGTTCCAAGCAGTGACCTTTGGAAGCCCCTTGTATTTAGGAGACATTTATATTATTAAATCAAGCAGCTCAAATGACAATACAGTACAGCAATTCATGAGTTACTGGGAATACAGGGTCTATGAATTTGCTGCATGCATTTGATTGGAAACCTTTAGAACTGACCCAGACTATTCAACAAGAAACAAAAATGACAACAATTAGCTTCAAGTTACTAAACAAGAAGGAAGCTTTTATCAATATTGTCTAATGAAACGGTGCAATTTGGTTGTCAACTCCAGACAAATTATGAGAAAAGATTGTATTATTGTTGATTGAACTTTATTCATTTCATGAAATATTACTATCTTGAACTTGACACTCAGCTTTTAATGTTCTACTTAGTTTTTGCTGCATGATTTTAACTAAAAAATATATAATTACCTTATTTAATTAGGAATTTATTAAAACTATTTTATTTATCTTTCAATTGAATTGTTATTTTGTTTTCATCCTTTAGAGTCCAGAAGTGCAGTTTTTTGCTGCAAGTTGCCTGCACCAGAAAATATCCAAGTTTTGGTGAGTTACTCTCTTTAAATATTTTGTTATATTTTTAAAAACTGTTGACTGATTGTATATCTTAAAAAAAATTTAAGGAAGTGAGACTACAGCAAGATAACTAACTTTTGAAAAAATTAATACTAAATTTAAAATATAACATACAAAATAGGTTCTTATGTGGTGCTTTTATGTACTAAAATTTTACTCTGTCTTACACATAATGCCTTGTTTCATTAGCACAAATTGAGTAGAGGCTATTGTCATATATCAACCACAATATTTTATTTATATTTTATTGATCATGATGAAAGGTAGTTGATCTTGGCAATATTTATTTCATCATCAACATCATTGTTGTTTTAATGTTTGCTTTTCCATGCTCACATTGGTTGAATAAAATCCATTAAGACAGATTTTCTACATGTGGATGCCCTTCCAGTTGCCAACCCTCACCTGTTTCAAGGTAATATTTCTCTTTGATTGGATATGTTTTCACAGATGATTGAAACTGAAGGACACCACTGATATGCTGGTGATACTCACTTACAACTATCACTTGATGTCAAGACAAGAAGATTGAAGTCTATTGTATTTATGTGTGTATGTTACTGTCTCTTTGGTTGACATTGCACGATAGTTGTAAACATGTCACCATCATGCAAACAGCGTCCTTTGCTTCCAGTCATTTGTGAAAATGTACATGGTCATGGAGAAATATTACCTTACTTGGAAACAGGTGAGTGTTGGTGATAGGAAAGGTATCCACTCATATAAAATCCACCTTAATATATTTTGTCCAACCCATGTTGCCATGAAAAAGTGGATGTTAAAATACTGCCAGTCATGGTGAGATATACATCAGGTCATCCCATAAGTTCTGTCCGAATTTTGAATAAAGAAAACAAGTGATCAAATGTTATATTTAATTGAAATTTAATCATCAATCTACTTTCCCTGATTATCTATGACTTCCTTCCATCTATTTTACAAGCTTTTTAATCCCATCAATGTAAAACACTTTTGGTTTCAAAGTGAAGAACACTGAAATGTCAGTTTTGACCTCCTCCTGGCTTGTGAAAGTTATGTCCCCCAAATGATTCTATAAACTACAAAACAAACGGTAGTTTGAAGGAGCAAGGTCAGGAGAATAAGGAGAATGAAGAATTTTTTCCCAACCAAGCTCTTCGATCATCTGTGATTTGATCTTTGCAGTGTGGGGTCGCGCATTGTCCTGATGAAACATCACTCCTTTTCGATTCACTAAAGCGGGTCTTTTTTTCTTCAAAGCTTGGTTCAAACACTCTAATTGCTGACAGTAGACTTGAGCATTGATTGTTGCATTAGGTAGTAACAATTCAAAGTGAATTACTCCTTTGCAATCACACCAGATAGAGAGAAGAACCTTTTTCCCCATGAAGTTCCCTTCTCGGTTGTGGTTGAGCTTTTTTTCCAAGCCACTGTTTACAACGTTTAACATTTCAATAGAAGATCCATTTTTTGTCACCAGTCACAAGTCTATCCAAAAAGGGTAAAATGAGTTTGTGAGCATGGAGAGAAGAGCAGATGTCAACTCGGGATTTGCAGTTGCTTTCAGACAATTCATGAGGCACCCATTTTCTAAGTTTAGGAACCTTTCCAAGTTGTTGAAAATGACGATGAACAGTTGTATGGTTTGAAATAAGCTTTATTGCCAATTCTTCAACTGATAATGCAGAATTTTATTCAAGTAATGCCTCAAGGAGCTTATCAAACTCAACTGGACGTCCTCTTTGATCTTAATCTTCAAGGCTGAAATCTCCATTTCTGAATTTTGCAAACCAAAGCAATTAAGAGTATGAAGACCGGGAAAGCCCCTGGCCCATCAGGAATCACTGCAGAGATGCTCAAAATATCTGGCAGTGTTGGCTATAGCCTAGTCACCCGTATTACGAACCAGGTGATACACGAAGGAGTCATACCCAATGACTGGTGTAGCAGCATCATAGTCAACTGCTACAAAGGTAAAGGTGACGCTTTAGATACAAATAATTACAGAGGCATCAAGCTGTTAGATCAGGTTATGAAAGTTACAGAGAGAGTCATAGCCCAACTAATTAGGGAGCGAATCAATTTAGATGAGATGCAGTTTGGGTTCGTGCCAGGTAAAAGCACCACTGATGCCTTATTTCTAGTGAGACAGCTGCAGGAGAAATACCTAGCTAAGGATAAACCTCTGTACCTGGCTTTCGTTGACATGGAGAAAGCCTTTGACAGGGTCCCCCGATCCCTTATCTGGTGGTCAATGAGGAAACTTGGGATAGAAGAATGGTTAGTGAGAGCTGTGCGAGCCATGTACAGAGATGCTGCCAGTAAGGTGAGGGTGGGAAATGAGTACAGCAATGAATTCCGGGTAGAGGTAGGGGTCCACCAAGGTCCCGTCCTCAGCCCCCTCTTATTTATCATAGTCTTCCAGGCAATCACAGAGGAGTTCAAGACAGGTTGCCCCTGGGAGCTCCTCTATGCTGATGACCTTGCCCTAATTGCGGAGTCACTATCAGAACTAGAGGAGAAGTTTCAGGTGTGGAAGCAAGGTCTAGAATTGAAGGGCCTTAGAGTCAACCTAGCTAAAATCAAAATCCTAATAAGTAGGAAGGTAGATAAAACACAAACCCCTTCAGGTAGATGGCCCTGCTCAGTATGTAGAAAAGGAGTAGGTAGTAACTCTATAAGATGTACCCGGTGCAAGCTATGGACACATAAGAGGTGCAGCAACATCAAAGGCAGGTTAACTAGGAAGTTAGTTTTTGTTTGTGGCAGATGTTCAGGCGCAATAAAGACTGTAAACAAACAGGAAACAACTTCTATCTCATTACAGGGTGAAAAACTAGAGGTAGTCGATAGCTTCCGCTATCTGGGCGACCAAGTTAGTAGTGGGGGTGGGTGCGCTGAAAGTGTAGCTGCTAGAATAAGAATAGCCTGGGCAAAGTTTAGAGAGCTCTTACCCCTGCTGGCGACAAAGGGACTCTCACTCAGAGTAAAAGGCAGACTGTATGACGCATGCGTACGAACAGCCATGCTACATGGCAGTGAAACATGGGCTGTAACTGCTGAGGACATACGTAAGCTCGCAAGGAATGAAGCCAGTATGCTCCGTTGGATGTGTAATGTCAATGTGAATACCCGTCAGAGTGTAAGTATCTTGAGGGAAAAGCTGAACATTAGAAGCATCAGTTGTGGTGTGCAAGAGAGACGATTGCGCTGGTATGGACATGTGGTGAGAATGGATGAGTATAGCTGCGTGAAAAAGTGCCACACCCTAACAGTTGAGGGAACCCGTGGAAGAGGTAGGCCCAGGAAGACCTGGGCTGAGGTGGTGAGGCAAGACCTTCGTACATTGGGCCTCACCGAGGCGATGACTACTGACCGAGACCTTTGGAAATGTGCTGTGCGTGAGAAGACCCGGCAAGCCAAGTAAGATCGTTGCCAGTGCCCCTGGACTGGCTCTTGTGCGGGTGGCACATGAGATGCACCATTTTGAGCGTGGCCGTTGCCAGTACCGCCTGACTGGCTCCCGTAGGATTTTCGAGTGAGATCGTTGCCAGTGCCCCTGGACTGGCTTGTGCGGGTGGCACATAAAAGACACCATTTCGAGCGTGGCCGTTTTCGTGCGGGTGACACGTAAAAGCACCCACTACACTCTCTGAGTGGTTGGCGTTAGGAAGGGCATCCAGCTGTAGAAACTCTGCCAAATTAGATTGGAGCCTGGTGTTGCCATCCGGTTTCACCAGTCCTCAGTCAAATCGTCCAACCCATGCTAGCATGGAAAGCGGACGTTAAACGATGATGATGATGATGATGATCTTCTGCAAGTTCTTTCATTCAAGCACTCTTTCCCATAAATTGAGTGTATATTTCGAGTCACTTCGGCTGCAGAGTTTCCTTTTTTGTACTCATAAAGCATTATGTGCCTCAAATGCTCTTTGGATACTTCCATGTTAGAAAGGGTTTTAATCAAAGAAATTTTAATTCTATTTAAAATAATATTTAATTAGTTTAAATGTACAGAAATGTATAAAAATAATTTAAAATTCTATTAGACATTCTAAAATACTATTAAATTTTATTCAATTTTAAAAAAGGTAAAATCGGACAGAACTTATGGGATGACCTGTTGTGTGTGTGTGTGTGTACACAAAGGGCTTTTTTCAGTTTCTGTCTACCAAATCCATTTAAAAGCCTTTGGTTGGCCAGAGGCTATAGTAGATGACACTCGCCCATGGTTCCCTGCAATAGAACTGAACCTGAAACCCTGTGGTTGGGTAGCGAACTTTTTAAATGTTTCATTTTATATATGGTCTATCCTTTTTTTAAAACAGTAGGGGGAGATTTGGCTACTATTTCTAGCAGATAAAGTAAGTATGTGGTAGTTCCTTTGTTGGCTGGTCATGAAGGTGAGAAAATGATGTGTCCTGTCCATAGGGACAACAAAACAACCAGCAGCAGATGTGAACTAATGACACATAATTTGCTATTTCAAATAACCTCAATGATAAATAATGGTCTGATAGACAGAAAACTTCAGTTTAATTCATTTTCACACTTACATTGTAGAACTATCTGTCTTTTTCAACTAATTTGTAATTTAAACTATAAGTGTTGAATTTGAACCCAGGTTTCTCCAGAAGACCTCTCATATATTCATATATAAAACAAGCCATTTAGGGAGCCTCCGTGAAGTTGCTTGACTTACTAGAAATACTGACTAAATCTCACAACTCACATAAACAATGAAAGACACATTAGATAGACCACTAAAAAGACATGTTGGTTACAGCTGAAATGTTTTGATATCGGGTTTTCTAAAGAAGGTCTACCTGGTGCTAAGCAACAAAAATATATCAATATAAATATTTTTTATTTAAAAAAGAAATAGCAAAATATTATGTATTTCATTACATTATTTGGATTCTATTTTATAGTTTTATTGATTTATTTTAAAGGCATGAAGTTCCTCAAAATGATTATGAAACTTTGAAGACCAAGTTATTAGAAAAGATTATCGAATATGCAAATGGCCCCCGACTAATTTTTACAAGATTATGTTTAGCAGTAAGTAATGCTCATTTCATTTACTTAATACAGAGAGTGATTATGTTTCTCCTACTTTAGTTTAGGATGAGAGCTTTTACCTCTATTGGCAACCAAAAGTCACTCTCTCTCTGAGTGAAAGGAAGATTGTATGATGCATGTGTATGAATTGCAATGCTACATAGTAGTGTGACATGGACCCTGGATGCAGAGGATATGCATAAACTAGAGAGGAACAAAGCTGGTACACGCTGTTGTATGTGCAATGTCATTATACATGTTTGACAGTACATTAGTGTATTGGGAGAAAGTTAAGCATAAGAGTAATTATATGCAGTGTGTAAGAGAGGAGACTGCACTGATTTGGTCATATGATGCAGAAAATGTTATTAAAAAAATAACCATTTTTATGAAAGTCATGATCATCCAAATTGGGGGTGGGGGCAGAAATCTGTAGTTATGCCAACAAATTTGACACTTTTCTGGTGGAAAGGTTAAACTCCCTGCAATCCAGAGCCATTGAAGATACTGTTGTCATCAACTGACCAAGATTCCAAGCACTTCCAAAACAAAATTAGACATTACAGTTCTGCACTACAGATGACATCATTTAGAGCTACATGAGATATAACTGAGCCAGGATTCATGCAAACTTTCAAGGTCCAAGGTCAGATTTATCATCGGATTGGCTCTCTACTACCTCTGTCAAATATATCACCAGAATTCCTTCAAATATATTTTATGGGTGATTCTCAACAAGAAGGGCAAAAGAGGTGCAAGAACATTTCCGGCATCAGGATGAACATTGTAGTCTCTCTACAAAAGATGCTGCATAACAACAACAACCTGATCAGAAGCTTCAAGATTGCACTTGAAACAATTTCACCTGACTCTATGGATTACAAGGTAGTTATCAGATCAGACAAGAAATCATCTGCTCAACATGGAGGGAGGTTTCATGTGCCAGCAGCAAATGAAATAGCTGTGTTTCTGGTTGAGCAAGAACATGACAAGCGTGACATTGTCCTTCATTTCAGAGACAGCACATTGACAGACACAGTCTAACTACAAATGGAAGCTTCCAAAAATACCACACCCACAGCATTCTTCAAACTCTGTCAAGATGATGAATTTGCTACAAAACTGCTATACAATAAAGTTCCACAATTCTATACCTGGTACCAAAACAAATGGGAAAGACATGCACTTGGAGCACCCGCACATCATCTGGGAATCAAGAAATCAGACACATTTGGCAGAGTCTATGTTGTCCATCCCAACTACTCAGAGTGCTACTATCTAAGGCTTATATTACACCAAATCATTTACAGCTTTATGTACAGTTGATAACACAGTATGTCAAACATATCACCAGGCTTGCCATCTCAGAGGTCTTCTGGAAGATGATGCACACTGGGATGCCACTCTGACAGAGACACAAATGTGCAAGTCTCCTATGCAGCTGAGAAACCTCTTCTTGATCATGGCAACATGATGGGTGAGAATGTCTTCATTCCAAGGATACCTCTCATCTCAAATGATTTCCCCTTTCAGTTCAAGAGACTGCAGTTTCCTGTCAAACTTAGTTTTGCAATATCTATCAATAAAGCACAAGGTCAATCTCTAAAGGTGGTGGGACTTAACCTCCTTCAACCTTGCTTCTCACATGGTCAGCTGTATGTTGGATGTTCTAGAGTTGGTGATGAAAAGAACCTCTACATTCTCAGTGATAAAAATGGCAAGACAGAAAACACAGTATGAGGCACTTACATGAATAGTAGGTCCATGTCATATACAGAAGTGTCCATGTCATATACAGAAGTGTCCATGTCATATACAGAAGTGTCCATGTCATATACAGAAGTGTTAAAGTATTACTATTACACTTTCACTTTTCGCCTGACATGCATGAACGTATATCTGTGTGTATAAAAGTGAAGCAATGTGATACATTCGCTGTCTGTTTGTGTGTGTGAGTGTGTACTCCCCGCATGGCTTTCATTGTTTATAATCTGTACCTGTTTTTGGTTACAAAATAAGTTAGACAGACGTGTGTTTGTGAAATAAGTTAGACAAACGTGTGTTTGTATACATATATGAGTTGAAAACTTTCTTTTCACATTTCATTTAACGTCTATGTTCCATGTTGGCATGGGTTGGAGAATTGCATAGAAAGTTGGTATCTCAGCTACTAGCAGTTGAGACCTGCATAATCTAGATGGCATTTTTAAATTTCATTATTTTCTTTAACCTGGGCAACACTGGGTATTTCTTCTGCTAGTATATGTATATAGTGAGAGAGAGAGAGACAAAGGAAAAGAAAACATTGTTCAATATAGACATACAGAACAGTTTTATAGCTGAAAGATTTGAGGAAGGATGATTTCTATCATCACTGAATTAGTTAAGAACTCTGGTTCTCAAAGTGAAAAATACCAACAGCCTCTCTCCCAATACATTATTAGTTCTTCCCACCTCTCTGTATTAACAAATGTACTGCTTGTTTATTTACATTGTTTTAAATTTATCATGCATTATCTCATGGCTTCAAGATTTCGATGATGTGATTGTTTATTTTTAGAATGACATTGTAGAGCAAGTATGAGATGTTTGAACATGAAAGAGGCAGAATATTTTGGCTGGATATAGCTAGTTTAAATGCTAGAGGGTTACACAGAAAACAAAATAGGAGTTTGTATCTGTATAATTATTTTTTTCTCTACCGTGGTATTGGACAAGTTTAAAAAGTTTTAAATCATCTTCATTTATTGAATTTGGCAATGTTTCTTTTTCAATCTCCCTCCCACATGCACAACCACGTGGAGTGAGGTGTCCCATCCATGAGAAACATTATTTTAGAACATACCTGAATGCATATTTGTAACATATTACAAGGAGTAGTACTAATCACTCACCTGCATGGAATTTGGCAGTTAAATCTAGATAAATATATTTTATGAAGCTAGAATACATGTGTGCTAATACAACATTCTTTCTATTTCCATGTTTTCTTTTTTAGTTCTCCTCATTGGTGCTTCAAACAATACCTAGTATGTGGCCCAAGCCAGTCTCTAATCTCAGGGAAACGTTCAGTCAGTCTAATTTTCCTAATGTCAGTGTAAGTATCTTGAAGTTTTTTATATAAATAAAATTTATTTGAACGAAAGTGCAGGCATGGCTGTGTGGTAAGAAGCTTGCTTCCAACCACATGGCTGGATAGATCCTGAGAACCTTCATGGCTTGGGATAAAAATTGGCCCCTTTCCTTCTTGTATGAGGAATACCGAATGTCTTCATGCACTACCTGCCTGATAAAAACTCAGACACTCCCATGTCCCTGGTGATGGACCTGATTGACTTGTAGGGATTGTTGTCAATCATGACCTGGATCTCACCAAAAATTCAGTTCTTTTCTTATGAGAGTGAATTTTCTGAGCTGCTGTACCTTCGTAATCACCATTAGAACCATCCAACACTTTCCAAATCCTCTACACTGTCCTCAGATTGACACCCAAACACTCTAAGACGTTTGTATTGGAACTTCCATTGTGAATGCCAAGCAGTACAGCATGTCGTTTCCAAATTTCTGGCAGAGTGATTTGCGTCATGGTGCTGTTTTTCTTACAGACAGTGCCCAACTGTCCCTACTATATTGTGTAGTCAGCAAAATCAAAAACATTTTTAAAAAATCGCATGTTTGAAATTAAAAATATAAAATGCTGACAATTTACCCATTTTTCTCTCTCTCTCTCTCTCTCTATCTCTCTGTATATATACACACACACACACATACACACACATGCAAGTATTTATATACAAAGTTTGTTATTGGTGGTCAGTCTCATAAATAATGAACTGAAAGCATCTTTGTTCTTTGTTTGACAGGAATATAATTTATGTGAAGCTTTAATTGAAACTTTGACTGTTATTCCAGAAGAGGTATGTTTTTTTTTTACATTTTTATGTTATTTTCATTAACTAAATCTCTCAGATTTCTTTTCATTTATTTAGATTTTAAAAAAATCCTAGATTGATTTAAATAATCACCTAGGTATTCTAAGTCCCCAGAAAAACTGCTATATCCTTTGGTTAATCTACAAGAAAGGAGTGATTGAAGTAGTCCTTGTATATTTTTAATTCATAAACAGAACATAATAATTGATAAATCCAACAAAACAGCCAGAACAGTTTTTTTTTTGCAAAACACATCTGCAGTTATGGTTGTGTAGTCAAGAAGTTTTACTTCACAATCAAATGATGCTTGGTTTGATCCTATTGCACCGTATTCTGAATATGCATTTTCTTCTATATCCTCAGGTTACATGAAGCTTTGTAACTGAATCTAAATAGATGAAACTGCATAGAAGCCCATTCAGTTCTTAAATAGTAGGCATAATCTGTTGACCTGTTTAATACCACCAGTTGACCCTTTGACTCCTTTTGTAGAGTCCACTCATTTGCAAGCATCCAGACTAGGTCTCTAGTCTGAGTATAACCCATAGTTTCTTCCTCCTTTTGCCTGGCTATCTTCACCTCTGAATAGAGCATAAAAAAAGGACATAATGAACAAGGAAATAGTTTTATTTAATATGAAATATAAATAAAACTTATAATATAGTAATGTATGAGTCACGTCATCATTGTCATCATCATCATATATCTGTTTTCCATGCTGACATGAGTTGGACAGCTTGACAAGAGCTGGCTTCCCAAAGAGCTGCACCAAGCTCCAATTGTCTGTTTTGGCATGGTTTCTATGGCTGGATGCCCTTCCTAGTGCCAACCACTATCCAATGTTCTGGGTGCTTTTGAAGTGGCACCAACATGGATGCCTTATATATGGCACTTGTACAGGTGCTTTTTATGTGGCATCAGCACCCTTGAGCTCACATAACAAGGACCTCTTGGTAAATGAGGTTGTGGTAGATCTGCAAGGGAAACAATAAAGTTACATTGCAATTGACATATGGCTTCATACTTCAAAATTTAAAGTGTGTTTAAGTGAAAAAAAAAGTGGTGGTGGGGGATACAAAATGAAAGATTTATATTTTTCATCTAACCATTACTGTAACAGAACCTGTTATCTCAAACTTGCAACAATTTTTATACCAAATTTATATAAACCTGTATCATCTGTTCCACATATTATGCCTTATGAAAAGAGTTTTTTCATAGAAACAACATGAAGATCAATTTTACTTGCATAATAAGGAAGCATTATATATAAAAATACAATAACAAAGTACTAAAACCTCAGAACCTAAATGTAACTAAAAATTGAATATTTCCTTACTTTTACACTAAACACATTTCTCCAATTCCTTTTTCCTTCATAACTACATCACTATGGAACTCTTCTTGCTTGCATTTCACCACCATCAATTTATCTATTTGTAATTTGATGATAATATTAATTATGATTAAAATCTTTAAATTACCTGTACTCAGGCTAAATTTTAAAAATGTTATGGGCTAATAAATAAAAGCTAATGAGCAAAAAGCACTTTTAATTTTTAATGACAGTTTTTGAAGGAAACTGATCAAAGATGTGAATTCTGACAATATACTTGTTATAAATAACATATAATTCAAATTACTCAGTTATCAGATATATCCAATTGACAGAATACAAATTTGAATGTTTGTGTCATCTTCATATTATGTTTTTTCTATTTTCTTTCTTAACACAAATTCTATTATGTTCTATTAGTTTTTTAGTGTTTATCTCCCGCAATACAGAAAAGGAGTTGTAAAGAACTATCTCAGCAATGAACTTAAGGATGGTAAGATTTTAAATTTATATGAAAAGTTTATCAACCTAAAGCAAGAGTGAATTGAGTGTGTTCCATTTGATGTAGATTATTAAGCTATGAGAAATATTGGTTTCAAATTTTGGTGCGAAGTCAGCTACCTCTAAGGGAGTGGGTTGGTCAATTAAAATCCCGAAATGATGAAAGGTAGAGATGACCTTGGTGGAATTTGAACTCAGAACATAAAGACAGATGAAATGCTGCTAAAAATTTGCCTGGCATGCTAATGATTCTGCCTGCTCATCGCCTTGAGCTATGAGAAATATTGAATACGATTGAATTAAAGCACTAACTAGGCTTTGACAGATATTTGCATACATGAGACTAGGTATCTGCATGTAATAAGAATGGACAGTGCACATCAGATGAAAAAGTGAAATGACTTGACAGTGGAAGGTTCTCTCTACTAGAGGTAGATCCTAGAAAACTTAGAAAGTGTTAGGTCTCATAGAAGAGACTATTTAGGTTTGAGACGCAACTAGAAAGGTTGTATTACACATTCACGTGACCCAGGATTTAAATCAATGATAGGAGAAAATGCATGCTATACATGAATGAATGCAGTTACAGAAGTTTTTTCTTTGCACCTTTGAAACTTTCATTTTCATAACAACAGTATTTATGCAAACATAGTGCGCACATAATGTAATGACTTCATTAAATGTTTATGTTCTTTTATCATCATTATATATGAGAAAGTAATTTAGAACTATAGATATCAAATCTATTTAGAAATTCTTAAAGGGGAACACTATCTTTTTCTGCTATATGGCTGAAAACATGGTCATAAGTTCAAATTTTATTATAATACAGACAAAGAGTTAGATTTGCTTGAATTACCTCAACTGAAGACCTAATCTTATTTAATAATTATGTAGTTAGCAGTATCAGCTATGAAAAAAAAAGCATTCCAATAAAGGATAATGCTGATACAGAAAAATTTATGTAACAAGTGAAGATTTTCTTTATTTCATCTTTATGATAAAATATATTTTTTTTTTTCCTTTTTGAATATAACTTAAAGAAAAATAGTTTATGAAAAAGAAAAGAGAACAGTAAAGATATAGAGTTGAAATAGTTGTTGGGGCCTTGGGCAAGTGTCTTCTAATATAGCTGCAAGTCAATTAATGCCTTGTGAGTAAATTCGGTAGACAGAAACTATACAAAGTCGAATGAAAACTCTTTCACTTGAAAAACAAGTAATGGTTAGCAATATAAAGGATATCCAACTGTAAAACAATACCTCAGTAATATGTATTCACCTAACTCATGCTAAGATGGAAAAATGGACATAAAACAAACCAATGAATTACATTTTATGAACTGAATTTCTTTTTATTTAGAATATAACATTGTTTCCTCTCTACAGTAATTACATTACTTGAAAATTTAATGGCTTCTTCTCCAACTAATATGAAACTGGAAACTCTGAAATGTATTAATAGTTGGGCAGAATTTGGAATTCCACTTCATGAAGGAGAGGAGCTCATTGTACATCTATTTAAGATGATGCAGAATAGCGACCTGTTTGAAACAGCTGCTGATGTTTTGTGTGCCATCTTAGCACATCCAGATTCCCACAGGTAAGTTTTCTTTGAAGTTGATTAGCTAATAGAAGAAAAAAAATTAATTTAGACCAAGTAGTTATTAAGAGCTTCAATTATTTCACAGTTATACTGACTTAGGATACAGTATTGACTTATAAAGCATTTAATGTACTTCATAGTATGTTATGGTTGCATAACAAAATACAGTGTTCCTACAAGTAATTGAAGAGGAGACCCCCTTTAGTCATGAATGACCATGGGATTGCATCTAGAAAGTTACCCTCCGAGGCACAAGTCAGGGCAAGATTGTTTGTGGAAGGCTAGCAGTCGCCCATGCATACCAGCCTCCCTTCTCCACACCACTGATGTTATCCAAGGGAAAGGCAAAGGCCGATACAGCTTAGCACCAGTGATGTCACAACTCATTTCTACAGCTGAGTTAACTGGAGCAACATGAAATAAAGTGTCTTGCTCAAGAACACAACACATGACCCGGTCCAGGAATCGAACTCGCAACCTCACAATCGTAAGTTTGATGCTCTAACCACTGAGCCATGCACCTTACAAGTAATTAATATGTACATAACAGTGCACTGTGTACATAGCAATACTTGACAGGACATAATTATATAGGTACAGTTATGGTTGTGCAGTATAAGAAATTTGCTTTGCAACCATGTAGTTTTGATCCCATTGTATTATACTTTGTGCAAATGTCTTCTACTTTAGCCTTAGGTAGACTAAAATGTGA
This sequence comes from Octopus bimaculoides, assembly GCF_046866305.1. NCBI lineage: Eukaryota > Metazoa > Mollusca > Cephalopoda > Octopoda > Octopodidae > Octopus > Octopus bimaculoides. The sequence goes on along the minus strand of NC_142931.1, from coordinate 58,478,504 downwards.
GTGAAATGTGATTGACGGCAAAGTTTTGTATATTGCACTTACCAAAAGATGTTAAATGCAACATCTCAACCCTTGAGTCATTTCTGTTTCATTACAGCTAAGTAAAGATATGTATACACTTATTGAGTTCTATTTTTCCTGTTTGTTCCAAGAAACGTGTGTGTGTATTTGTCCCTTCATGTCTTCATATTTAATCATGCTTGGGCTATGATAACATTTCTATCCTCCATGAACAAAAACTGGTGCAGCTCAGTGATTTGATGTGTGATGACAGAATAAAATACCTTAATTGAAAACAAATAAGGGTTGGCATCAGAAGGTGCATCTGTCCATTGGATAGTCTCAGGATGTCACATCCCACCCATATCTGCACAGAGAAGCAGACATGTGATGATGATTCTTTTACTTGTTTCAGTCATTTGACTGCGGCCATGCTGGAGCACCGCCTTTAGTCAAACAAAGTGGTCCCAACTCTTATTAGTTGTAAGCCTATTACTTATTCTATCAGTCTCTTTTGCCGAACCGCTACATTACGGGGATGTAAACACACCAACATCAGTTGTCAAGCGATGGTGGGAGGACAAACACAGGCACACAAACATACACACACATACACAAACATACACACACACACACATATACATATATATATATATATATATATATATATATATATATATATATATATATATATATGATGGGCTTCTTTCAGTTTCCATCTATCAAATCCACTCACAAGGCTTTGGTCGACCCGAGGTTATAGTAGAAGACACTTGCCCAAGATGCCATGCAGTGGGACTGAAACCGGAACCATGTGTTTGGTAAACAAGCTACTTACCACACAGCCACTCCTGATACTATGTATGCTATAAATCTGTCAGGTTTCTTAATATAAACATGTTTGAAGGTTGTATTACCTGTAAAACAATTTGTGTGTAAATGTTAGTTGTACATATAGATGTGTGTGCAGGTAGTGTGTGTGTAGTACTCTTGGGTTAATAGCGCTTGATAGTCATTGAAATATTGAATGGTCTTCTGTGTGTATATATATATATATGCATATGAATTACATGTTTATATATATCTGTATTTCAGATTTCCTTACACTGTACAGAAATTATTGCCCCATGTTATACAGCTACAGCCTGTTCTAAAGAGAGCCATTGATGAAAAAAATATTGTAAGTTATTGTTTGAGATTTTCTATAAATGGTGGTAAATTTGTTGGAAACTAAACCTAGAAGATTGAAGTATTGAAAGAAGAAAAGAATGAAGAGCGCCACTGTGAAAGGTTGCTAAATGAAGAGAATGAATGGGAGAAAGAGAGTCTGCTGAATGTCGATCCAACAGAGGGACCAGCTATCCGAATTGACAGTACCTTGGTAGATAAAGCAATTAAGGCAGGGAAAGCCCCCAGTCCATCAGGAATCACTGCAGAGATGCTTAAAATATCTGGCAGTGTTGGCTATAGTCTAGTCACCTGTATAGTCAATCAGGTGATACATGAAGGAGTCATACCCAATGACTGGTGTAGCAGCACCATAATCAACCGCTACAAAGGTAAAGGTGATGCATTAGATACGAATAATTACAGAGGTATCAAGTTGTTGGATCAGGTAACGAAAGTCACAGAGAGGGTCATAGCCCAACTAATTAGGGAGAGAATCAGTCCAGACGCGATGCAGTTTGGGTTTGTGCCAGAGAAAAGCACCACTGATGCTGTATTTCTGGTAAGACAGCTGCAGGAGAAATACCTGGCCAAAGATAAACCTCTGTATCTGGCCTTCATTGACATGGAGAAAGCCTTTGACAGGGTCCCCCGATCCTTTCTCTGATGGACAGTGCGGAAAATAGGGATAGAAGAGTGGTTAGTGAGAGCAGTACAAGCCATGTACAGGGATGCTGTCAGTAAGGTGATGGTTGGCAACAAGTACAGTGAAGAATTCCGTGTAGGGGTCCACCAAGGATCAGTCCTCAGCTCCCTCTTATTTGTCATAGTCCTCCTGGCAATAACAGAGGAATTCAAGACTGGATGCCCCTGGGGGCTTCTCTATACTGATGACCTTGCTCTAATAGCTGTGTCACTATCAGAACTAGAGAAGTTTCAGGTGTGGAAGCAAGGTCAAGAATTGAAGGGCTTTAGAGTCAACCTAGCAAAAACCAAAGTCTTAATAAGTAGGAAGGCAGACAAACCACGAATCCTTTCAGGTAGGTGATCCTGCTTAATTTGTAGAAAAGGTGTAGGTAGAAACTCCATAAGATGTACCCAGTGTAAGCTATGGACACATAAGAGGTGCAGCAATATCAAAGGAAGGCTAACCAGCCCCCTTGCCCTGACTGGCTTCTGTGCTGATGGCATGTAAAAAGCACCATCCGAACGTGGTCAATGCCAACACCGCCTTGACTGGCTCCTGTGTTGGTAGCACATAAAAAGCACCATCCGATTGTGGTTGATGCCAGCCCTCTCTGGTCCCTGTGCCAGTGGCACGTAAAAAGCACCTACTACACTTTGAGAGTGGTTGGCATTAGGAAGGGCATCCAGCTGTAGCAACATTGCCAGATCAGACTGGTGCCTGGTGCAGCTTCCTTTCTTTGCAGACCCCAGTCGAACCGTCCAACTCGTGCCAGCATGGAAAACGGACATTAAACAATGATGATGATGATGATTAATAATTTGCATTTACATTCATTTAGTATTGGATTTTTATTTTAATCCTTTTGATACCCATTTGAGATCATCCCTGTTTCTATGATACAAACTTTCTGTTTTAAAGTAATCTGTTAAGAAAACCTTCTGTCAAAATTTCGGGTTCATTTATTTTCCAAACTTCAACTTAACCCATTACCTCCCATAATTCTGTTAACTGGAATTTTTTTTATGAAACTTTGATTTCTAGCATAAAACAGCTTTAGAAACATGCTGGAATGATCAAAATAACATTTCAAAATAACATTTTAAATAGAAATAAGCGAGATATTGGGTGAAAAATTAGCAAACCTCATTTGAATATCAGAGAAATATACCTAGTAGATATAGCCAAATGGTTAGATATCTGTAAATATTGACAGATAATTACGAAATTTGTAATGTTTAAGTGATCTCATATGAGATCACTGGTAAGTATATTATTTATGAATTGTTAATTGAATCTATTGGCAAATGGTAGAATTTGTAGAATGCTAGAAAAAGTTCTTTGTTGTATTTGGTTCTATTCAAATCTTGATATAGTCAGTTTTCCTTTCCATCCTTCATGATAAAATAAGTGCCAGTGTTGTACTGGCCATTGATCTAAGTTAGTAATACCTTCCCACCAAAAATGTTTAGTCTTTTGCCTTTGTTAGAAATTACCATTTTGTAACTTGTAGGTTTTTTATCTTTTAGGAAGTCTGTAGCATAATCTGTCGACTTGTGGTGTCCATTGCTGAAACTCATTCCAAGTTATTAATTAATTCTTTCCCTAATGGAGATGATATACAGAAACAAAATTCTTTGAATCTCATGTATATGGTAATGGTATGTTTTCAAAATTTTTAACTTTTCAACATTGGTGATAGGTGTGTTTATTTTTCTGTCTTACATGTAAAATGTATCAAAGAATTTATGATGTTCATTAATGCAAGATTACACAAAGATATTTATACAAGTAATAGGTGCAGGCATGGCTGGTTGGTTGAAAAACTTACTTCCCAAACATGTGATCTCGGGTTCAGTCCCACTATGTAGCACCTTGGGCATATGTCTTTACTATCGCCCCAGGTCAAATAAAGCTTTGTCAATGGATTTGGTAGATGGAAACTGAAAGAAGCTCATCATGTGTGTATATTTATATGTGTGTGTACTCTTGTCTTGATATCATGTGATGGTTGTATATGAGTATTGCTATCATACAGGCAACACTGTTCATTTCTAGTCTTCTGTGGAAAACATGTCTGGCCATGGGAAAACATTACTTTGCTTGGAAACAGGTGAGGGTTGCTGGCAGGAACGGCATCTGGCTATAGAAAATCTGCCTCAACAGATTCTGTCTGACTTATGCAAGCACAGGAAAGTGGATGTTAAATGGTGATGATTGTGATTAGGAATGTCAAAATGTAGCAATGTCTAACTTCACTTTTCAATGATGGCAAACAAGCTGAGGAAGTGTAGAGTCATAAGGTCCCTTTTGTTGTATTTCACTGATGATTTATTGACCTCTCTAGTGCTGGTGTCAGTGAGAAAATGCACACAATACACTCAGTAAAATGGTTGATGGTAAGAAGAGCATTCAAAGTGAGCTTAAATTCCATGTATGAGTATTAGTCAGTGATAGTAGTAGATCTAAATAAGAATTAACTCAGAATATGATAACCTGTTCAATCCATGCCAGCATGGAAAGCAGACATAAAATGATGATGCTGCTGATGATAAGGTGTTGGTGTCTGTGGAAGCATCATCATCATCATCATCTAATCATTAGTATTCCATAAGTTTGTTTATATTTTGCATATGTGTTTTTTTCTTTATTAGGCTTGCACTGGTTTGCCTGGCTATTACCCTGTTGATGAAACTTGTAGTGAGCTGACCTTCACATTTTGGTATGCTATCCAGGTATGATTGTCATGTATTTCTCTCTTGAATTTCAGCAAATTAAATTTGAAATCTATTCCTCTATCTGTTTTTATTGAAATTCTTAGTTTAAACATTCTGGTAATTTTCTCTGTAAAACATTTAAGTTTATTCAAATAAAACACAAGTCCCTTTCACACAAAATTTTAATATTTTTTGAAGTTTTAGTACTATAATCTAATGACCTATGTTTCCTCCAGCATACAGTAGTTGTTTTTAACACCAGGTTTGTTCTTACCAAATAGTCATATGACCAAAAGTATTCAAGCTTTCACCATACTGTCTTTTTCTGTGTCAGGGATTTCACTGACTGGTGTTACCTTTACTTAAGACAGTAGGGTATGATTTGAGGGAGGTTTGGCTGCTATTTCTTGCAGTTTGAGTGTCTGTAGAAACTCCATCCTTGTATTATAATAATATAATAATGAACTTAATATTTACAGTTCTCAGGTGTGCTATAACTCACCAGAAAAAGTAACTAAAACTGCATGAACAGTACATAGAGTATGCACAGGAAGTGAACAGTGAATAAGTTTTTAAAAGAAAAAGACAGGCGTGGGATGCATTGGGTGTACTCTTGGCAAATTTCAGGAAACATGGAAGTTTCAAAGGAATAGCTAAAAAAAATGTAGGTAGTTTATTCCATGCTTCAGCAATTCTGAGCATGAAAAAATGTTTCCGAAAGTCATGGGTGCTGTGAAGTTATGATTAATAATCAGTTTGTGTGGAATATGTAAAACGTGTGATACTAATTAAAAAAACTATAATGGAAGAAAAATCAAATGCTTTTGTTTCTTTAATTCTTCTGAGGTTTTTTTATTTTTATAGATCATCTTTTCATTATTCAAAAAGTTTCTTAGTATTTTTATAAACTACCTAAAAGTGTTCAGTAATTTTTTTTTAGGATGAGCTAGTTGAGCTTGGTTCTGATGCTGATCCACAGTTGATGCCAATTTTTCGAGAAATATATTGCAAATTGGTTGAAGTGTTACTAACAAAAGTGCAGTATCCACCTGACCAGGAGTACAATTCTTGGTCAACAGGTAAGCTGTTTATTATCTTTAAGATTGAGGAGGGTGAAAAATAATGAGTTTTGGTACCTGCTTTTATATGCATCTCATTTAGTTTCTTTTAGCAATTAGACATTTGTTTCGTTATTTCGTTAGCTAAAAATAATTAATGCAATACTAAGTGCTAACTTAGTATATTTTAACAGATCTTCCAGATTTTCGTTATTGGTGTTACATTTTATAAAACATTATAAATCTTTAGCTTTCTAAATTTTGATGTTTATATATATGTTGCTACATTTAGTTAATAGTAGATGTTTTAAACATTTGAATGAGAAATATTTCGATTTGAAATAATGTACTGAGGTTGATAAAAGCTCTAGAATTATTGTTGTTTTTTAAACGTGTTTGTATCTGCACCATTATTGGTTTAATGTGCATTTTTATGATTTTTGTTGTTTGTTTTTATGCTATATGATGTTTCCATATCTGAACAATATTTTTATTCAATTGCTATTTAAACAATTATTGAGGTAAAATAATGGAATTCTTTTATATTATCACTTTACATTTCATTGAAAATAAATTCTTAAAGTGCCTGATTAAGCTGTCTCAAAATGTTAATTTAATTAAATGATTTCAGTTTTCTTTTTCTAAAACTTTATTTTCTACTTCAAAAATTAAACCTCTGCAATAAAGAAAACTCTGTTTTAGTGTATGTGAATAAATATAATTTCTAGAGCCTTTTATCCTCAGTTCACATTAAATTTAAAAAAAAAAAAAAAAAAAAAAAAGGGAGCAATTTTTTCAAAAAGAAAATTGCTACACTGTGCTATGCAATAACTTAGAATTAATTTGCAGAAAACAGAATCTTAAATTAGTGAAATTTTATGATAATTTATCTTGAAAGTTTGATGACAAAAACTCACTAAACTTTAGCATTCATACTTGTAAAAATAAATTATTAATGAATTGTAAAAGAGACTAACTTATATAATGTATATTTTGTATAAAGAACATTAGTCTTGATGTTTTATATTGAATTCATAGAAATTATTATAAATTAGTTCTTAATAAACTTTATTTATATTTTAGAATTTACATTTATGTTTGGTATTTATTGTTGTACATTCTATCCATTGTAGAACAAAAAGAACAGTTCAGGTGCTATCGACATGACATTGGAGATACTATGGTAATTTGAATTATTTAAAGCTGTACTAAAAAAATAGGATATGAAAATAGTGTTGTTTATTGTTTTTTATCTCACAAAAATGTCCAGTATTTTACATAACTCTGTGAAAATTAATTAAATTCCTTTTACAAGTAAATGTTGATTTTGTAACTTCTTAGAATACATAAGTCTAATATAAAAACCTTCTTTGAGATGAGTTTATTTATCATTACACTACAACTAATTTTTAGACATTTAGTAAAGAAAGCAGTTTTTAACTAGATTATTATCTTTATTTCCACTTCTGTTGATTTACAATGTTTTTCATTTTGCCATGATCCTCATTAATTTTTTTAATTTCAACAATTTTTTATGTTATTGTAGCAACGTGTTTTAAAAGAATTCAGTTATATTATTTATGTACAGAATATGTATTATGGGAATACATATAAAAGTATTAAAAGAGTAAATTATATATGTATGTATATATATATATATATATATATATATATATATATATATATATATATATATGTGTGTGTGTGTGTGTATGTATATATATTGTATGTGTAGGAATGCTTAAATAATGGCTGCATTTCCTATTATATATTACACAAACCTAAAACATATATCAAATAATTTCAAAATATCTTTATTTGGTTTGACTTCATTATTACAACTATGTGTGTGTGCACACGTGTTTGTATGTATGTTTTCTCCATCTCTAAACATATCCCCCCTCACACTCTTATGGGACACCCTATCCTTACCCTCTGTACTACTTATACCCACTCCCCAATGTTCACTGTGGGTACGCCCCAATACATTTCCAACACCATCTATTTCTCTCTGTAACTCTATCCCTATTTTCTTGTTCTACAAGGGTAGCCAAGTATCTCTTCTTTAGTAAGACATCTATCCTTGTCCCTCTATGATACTCTAATCTAGGGGTTGGTGAACCAGGGTGAATTACCCCAAGTGGGGTAAAAATGAAATTCTTGGGGGTAATGAGGACTCATTAGACATAAATAAAATTACATAAAAAACATGTTCCTTGTTGTGACAGGAATTTTCCTTCTGGTAATATTGCAACTGTCCAATGTAATGGATGTGTAAATAGATTCAATAAACCTTTTGAATTCAAAGAATCTATGATTTTCTTCCTTTTAAATCAAGGGAATAATGTTGACCCCTGCTCCAATCTCTGCTCTGACACACAGCCACTTCCCACAGTTCCACTCTCTCTCTCAATTAAGTCGTCTTTTGTCTTACAAGCTACTTGGCAACCCTCCTGGTATTGGTACCATGTAAAAAGCACCCATGCTGGTGCTATGTAACAAGCAGCCTGTACACTCTGTAAAAAGGTTGACATTAGGAAAGCATCCAGCCATAGAAACCATGCCAAAACAGACAAAACCTGGTGCCAGTGCTTGTCAATCCATCCAACCCATGCCAGCATGGAAAACAGGCGTTAAATGATGATGTTGATGATGGTGGCGGCGGTGGTGGTGGTGGTGGTGGTGGTGGTGGTGGTGGTGGTGGTGGTGGTGGTGGTGGTGTGTGTGTGTGTATATTATGATCACATCAGCTTTTCCATGCTGTTATGGATTGGATGAACCAATTTTGACATAGCATTTCTCCTCTTGTCATAATCCTTTGTCACCTTTGTAAGGTTTGGCATCTTGAGATCAACTCTTGCTTCTTTTGCCTATGTCTATTAGTCTTCTGTTTCCCAGGCCCTTTTTCATACTTCATATTCATGCCATTATAGTCTTCTTTCTTTTCCACTCCAGCAAATGCTTCAAATGCTCAGTTTTCTTCTCAATACACTTGTACTCTGTTATTCATGCAAGCTGACATAACAAATCTAGCTGTACATACCATTTTGTTTCTTTCCATCCTTTGAAAGGGTGATGAATATCTTCCACATTCATCATCAATGTCTAGTTACTATAATATATTACACTTCATACATAAGCATTACAGTCTGCTTTTCATTCAAATAATGAAGTCCTTTATTCTCAGCAGAGGCAATAATTAGTGGACTCTTTCCACTTTCCCTTACTTTGGCTACTACGCTTTTACAATACCCACCTCTACTGTTGATTAAGCCACCTAAGTAGCAGGAGCTATCAACTTACTTCTAACAAATCTTTTAGGAAATTAAGAGACTTAATTTCTTGGATGCTCTTACTGCTAGCTACTATTGCTACATATGAAATGTTGCTTTATCATCCTACTTGAGATCTCACTCACTTTCCCTGTATTGTTTCTGTGCTGTATACTCAGTACAGAGTTGTTGCTCTCTCTATGCATATCAAGCATTACCATTTCTCAATTACTAGTAATGGTCTGTTTTCTTACTAAGTAAAACTTTTGTCTTTGCTAAAGTGGTATTAGACTCCTAGACTGAAAGCTCTTCTTACATGTCAGGAACATTTCTTATGAATCTTCAACTGCTATGAGAACTAGCATGCAAGAGTTTCTGTAGACAACCTGTCTTAAATTTCTCTATTATAGCCTAAGGAACTATAATAAACAGGAGACTAAAGTTTCTTTATCAAAAAGAGGGCATGGGTGGTTCCCTACCAAGGCACAAATTCAAAATCTATCTCATTCCAGTTCTCTTCTGTATTAGCTTTGTCTAACTCCCTCTTCACTTTCATGACTTGGTCCTTTACTTTAATATCTGTAATTTCTAAAGTATTTCCTCTGCCTTGTGCTGCTACTCCAATTATCGAGGATACCACGTCACTGCAGTGCCTAATTAATTATGCAAGTAATCTGTGGAACCAGATATTTTCAGAACCTTGATGACAAATCCTGATAGTCCACCTGGTTTTTTCTTTTGTTTTGCCTTTTTGACTATACAGTAGTCAACCTCTATAATGGGCCCTCTGTTGGTCCACTTAAAGAAATTCAACTTTTACCCAAAAATTCTCCTCATTCTTCAGCTGCACATAGACGCATTTCATGCCTTTTTCTTCTCAGTACCAGCCAGGGCAAGTATGTTGCTTCCATTTCATATGCACTTTATGCCAGCAACATTCAGATTTACCTTGACACTTTGTCTAGCAATCCAAGTATATATACAAGCATACATATGTACAGTCTGTGTGGTGTAGAATTCTAAAACAAATGTTCGAGTTCTTCAGATATATTGCTTATTAATAATTAAATACTTACAATTTAGAACTTATAGTTTTTCAAGTTTTGAGTTTGCACTATCAGATTGCACTATAGACACTGTAAAATACTGAATTTTAAATCAACAATAAATAATGATAATAAAGAAAGAAATGACAATAATTTATCTCATCTACTGTTAATTGGTATATAATTATATATTTATCATTGCTTTTTTCTTCCAGATGTATTCTTTTACAATATTAAAAGATTTTATCTTGCCTTATTTATGGTCTGTATTGAACAATTCTGCTCAAGCTACTCATGATGTACAATGGCAGGTAATTACTTATTTTACCTTTACATTTAAATTAGACATTATCTACTTTTGTTAGTGTCAAGAAAAATAATCTTTCTACTAATCATCATAGGTTTTTTTGGTGTCTCATTTTGCCAAACTGACAATCTTGTGCCATTTCCTCCATAACACCCAGCATCCTGATATCTAACCTTACCACTTTTTCTCACATCCTTCTTGGCCTTACTCTGCCACCATTACTTTCCACACTCAGTACAAGTTAACTTTTTAACTCAGCACTCACTTTTGGACTTTTGTATTCCATGTCCGTAGCATCACTGTCTTCTTTTCTACATACATTAGTTGATGATCTGAATAACTGACAGTTTTTTCTGATCACATGTGCTCCAGATTTTACTCAAGGTAATAAGGCATGCATAATGAATCCTTTAGAGAATACTTATTTTGTTTGCCATATTCTAATATTTAAAGATTGTTTAGTCAGGATATTTTGTGAAATGAATGATTCTGTAAATTTAAATGTAGCCTACAGTTTACACTCTCTCACTGTTCCATCATTAAATTATAATTCACATTACTATTGCGTTATGTGTTGTATTATAATATCATAATGCTGCATGAATATTTAATGAATATATAAGGTGGTGAGCTGGCAGAACCATTAGCTTACTGGGCAAAATGCTTAGTGGCATTTTGTCTATTCTTATGTTCTGAGTTGAAATTCTGCTGGGGTCAACTTTGCCTTTCATCCTTTCGGAGTTGATAAAATAAGTACCAGTTGAGTACTAGGGTCAGTATAACTGACTTACCCAACCACCCGAAATTGCTGGCTTTGTGCCAAAGTTTGAAACCAATATTTTATGAGTATGTTATCTCAAGTTTCATACATTCTAAATTTGATTCTACTTTCAGGTGTTTGAAGGAATTTTTTTCATCTACAGTGCCATTGCTGAAAGAGTTGAATTGAGTGAGAAAACTTATTTGCCTGCGTTATTGAACTTTCTACCACAGTTAACTTTTCACCATCCAACACTTATATCAACCACATTAGCAATGATTGGTAAGTGATACTTGTAATAGAGGATAAACATTAACAAAAGTAATAAATATGAACTTCATATAAACTTCATTATTATCTATGTTTTATGTTCTAATACATGAATAGTTCCACACATTTAAAGGAAGAACATCAGTAAAAATAGTAAAATAGGAAATTAATCACACAATATGTTCTGTAACTGAAAGTAGAATTTCAAAGATTTTTTATTATGGAGTAGTTTTGGTGAAGCATTGTGTGGTGTAACTTTAACCCTTTCATTACTAACCCGGCTGTAGCCGGCCAAAAAAATTTTTGGTTCATAAGACTAACCCGGCCGTAGCCGGCCGAGCGTACCCATTGTTATTTAAATGTATATTTGAACCCAAATCTCGTTAGTATATTCGTTAAAACACCTGATTTCACTTTGCAAACAGTTGAGTTATTGTCTCCCACATTGTTTGGCGTGATATTTGAACTCAGTGAATTTTGGAAGATTTTTTTCCACATTTTTGCGGCGTTAATTTTTTTCAACTTTGAAGATGGAGAGGAGTTTCATGCTATCAAGCAGTGATTCCGAATTTGAAGGTTTTTCAACAGAAAATATGGAGATATCGAAGAAAAGAATGAATGAGCTACAAAAGCACGTGGTGAACGATAATGAATCGGATATTTCTGTATCCAAAACTGAAAACAGCGATTCTGAAAGCAGCGACGGCGACAGCGAGGATGATTTTACACCAGAAAAAGATTTTAAAAATATTTTTATCAACAATTTTTCTGAGGAAACAGGGTCTACCCATAGTCTTTCTCAGGAAGCGAAACCTTTAGACTTCTTTTTCATGCTTGTTTGAAATGATTACTGCGTAAACAAACCGTTACGTAGAATGTAAACAAACCGGAGAAAAAAGATAGCTCGTGGTTTCCTGCAACTGTAGATGAAATACAGGCATTTTTTGCCATAAATATTATTATGGGTATTAGACAGTTACCCAGAATAACAAATTACTGGCGCGATCAGGAACCTTTTGGCGATGAATATATTTCCAGTATTATGAACGAGTACGATTCGTGAAGCTGAACCAGTATTTACATGTGAGAGACACTAGCAGTACACCCCCCCTCCCAGTACGTGGAGAACTTTGAGACAAAAATTATGCAATAGAATTGATTAAGAACCCTTTCTTTAATTATGTTCCAAATATCACATTAATATTTTGATAAATAAAAAAGTTACAGGTGTTTAACGAGACTAGTCTAAATTCATGATTATTTTAGAATTTAATTGAAACTCATGAGGGGTGTATTTTGGTCAGAAATATAGTAACGAAAGGGTTAAAGGCCGGAACAATGCAAGAAAGTATAAAGTAAACTATAAAAGGAAAAGGAAAACAAAACAAAAGTTGCAGTTTTATCTTAAATTTCTATATCTGGGGGTTATGACCTTTCTTTATTATCTTGTTTATTCTCTTTTCTTATCATCTAGTAATTCATTTTACCTAAATGCAGCAATAGACTACATTGATAGTTTGGTAGGGATATTTGAGTTATATGTTCTTACTTAGTTTGTTTCTGAATGGAACCAGTGATCTCCCGTTGGTAGAAAATGGTTCAAAGAAAGTTTGTTGCCAGAAAAAGGATTTTCACCCCATAAATAAATTCTTTTCTACTCTAGGCATAAGGCCTGACATTTTTGGAGAGTGGGGCCAGTCGATTAGATCGACCCCAGTATGCAACTGGTACTTAATTTATTGACCTCGAAAGGCTGAAAACAAAGTTGACCTTGGCGGAATTTGAACTCGGAATGTAAAGACAGACAAAATACTACTAAGCATTTTGCCTAGTGTGCTAATGTTTCTGCCAGCTCACTGCTTTCACCCACAAGTAAATTATCAACCTTTGAGCATTTAAATTGGCCATATCTGGCCCAAATATTCTACATGTTTATGTTCAAATCAGCCAGGTCCAGCCTCTCACGCTTACCTTACAATGTTATTCTCAAAATAAGCAGTCACATCGAGAAATTATAGTTATAACATAATGCATGGTTAATTCAAAATAATGTGAATAATTAAGCATTACATTTGATAAAATAATTTGAATGCTAAAGGGTTAAACTGTATCATTTATAAATCATACCATCTTGTCTGATAGGTCAAGCTTAAGGAATTAAACCTGTCATATCGCTTTGTGTTCTGAATTCTAATCTCTTCTTGGCTATTTGGATGATGATAAACTTAACTCATTGCCTGCTTTAACGTGACCACCTGGTCTTTGGGTGTCTTTAATGGAGCATTGAAGTTAAATGTCCAGTGGTTTGAAAATATCTATCTTCCCTCTCACACACCAGTCATAGAGGCCCTGGAAAGGGTCATGAATACTACCCTTCCCTTTTGACTAAGTGAAAATTGAAAAAAGAAACCTGTATAACATTGTCAAAATTTATATTCTAAAATCTAAGCTTCTTCTGTAAAACAAGAAGATATTTCAGCACTGGTTGGTTGCTAACAAACTTCAAGTGGGACCTACATTGGAGCATTGCTTACATATTTTAGTCAGTACTGCTACTACATACCAGCAGTCTAGATTACATCTAAACTATGAACATTCGACTGACTGGCAAAGACTCATTCACCAACACAATACTACTACTGGTTCACAGACACAGTGTTTATTTATTCTCTCAACTTTACCATTCGTCATTTTGGAGTCAATAAAATAAGTATTAGTTGAACACTGGGGTCACTGTAATCAACTATCTATCTCTCAAAATTCCTGGCCTTGTGCCTATAGTAGAATTATCCTCTGTTGAGCTGCAATCTTCTGGAGTTCTCAAACTGAACTTCAATCACATCAACCTCACCAATCTGGGAAGACTTATAAAAGTGATAGACACTGCTTGCCTTTCCAAATGAGCTAACACTGGAGCTTCTACACGGTTGCTTGACCAGCTAGAAACAGCAGTGAAATTGTCCTCAGATTACACTTTAGCATCTCAAAGAAAAAAAACTAAATGTATAAAATAAACATTGAGATGATCATAGCTTGAATACCTTTCATCATAGACTTGTTCAGGGTCCTCTTGGGGTTAAGCAAGCAGCAACAACAACTAATTAAAAAATAAATTTTTTTGTGTAATTTAATTCATCATAATTGACTATACTACTATATTTAAGATGATCATTTGTGTAAATGTAAAACTATTTTTCCTCTCTCTGTCTAATATAATTTTTAAAACATACATGAAAGTAAAAGAAAAAATGTGAATAGAAAACAAAATATTTTCTTTTAAATCTCAAAATAAAAAATTCTTTCTGTTTAAGGTTCATTTGCTGAATGGTTGAACTGGAATCCAGATGTACTTCAGTCTGTAATTCCAATGTTACTTGAAGCCCTACAGAATCCTGAGGTTGTGACACCTGCCTCTTTGGCTTTGAAAGATGTTACAAAAGAAACTCGAGATCATCTTCCACCTTTTGCACCCCAAATTCTAACTGCTTGTCAAGTAAGCTGTTTTATGTTTTTTCCAGACTTCTGATAGTATTTGTTGAAAATCAGCTCTTGCTGATTTTCAACAATATCTGTTATTTATTTATTTAGGTACTTTGTTGAGGGAAATTTGGCTGTTGCATTGTGCAGGTAATGTAATTATGCAAACGTTTCCATGCTAGCTTGTGTAGAAACTCCTTCATTAAATTAAAACAGAGTCTCTCCCTCGTTAGCTTATGCAGAAGCTCCTTCATTTGCTGAATTTGCTTTTCTTGCAGTTGAATAGTTTGTACTGAGGAAGACATCTATCTATAGAGATTTTTGCTTATGTCAGTAGTTTATGTGAATATCCTAAATCAAAACAGAATTCAATTCATACAAATATGAAACACATTTTAAAATATAATTTCATACTTTTTTATATAAAGCTTTATAAAACTATTTTAAATGTTTAAACTGGAAGGGAATTTAGCAGAAAAGTAATGCATGTAAAACTAGCACAGAAACAAATTCCTAAATTTGTGCAATTATCTAGTTAATAGTGAGACTTCTATGAATGACTGAGGGAGGAATTTTACTCAATGATGGATGCCACTGCATTGTATACTTAAAATAGGAAATTCTGAAATTTGCTAAATCACTGGCAGTAAACATCAATTCAGTGTCATTTACTATATCTCACGTTGAATGTGAAGGAATATGGGAATAATTTCAGTTTATTTTTCATATCTAACAGATTTGAGGATGTATTAGACAGAAAAAGCTCTCATTATCCTACATGCTTATGAAGTCATGCACAAACTGAGTGAAAGTAGGGTGACAACCACAATGTATACAAACATGCAGAGCATAAATACTTTTTGCATGATTCTTAAAATGAAACGCTTGAAATTACTAAAAATAAACAAGCCTTTGATAGTTTTAAAAAGAAATATCTATCTTAAGCCTTCAAGATAGTGATATGCTGGCTTCATTGAAAGTGTTGTCCTTGATAGCATTTAAGCCTTCAGCTATGTCTGTCATGATACATTACAACATGTACAGATGTTACTCCTTTTGAACCAAATTCCATAATGTTTAGCTATGTCTCCTGCATACTTTCTTTTATACATTGATGATCTACTTTCTCTCACTGCTAATCATATACATTCTTATGAAGATGATACCCCCTTTCACTACTCCTTAACCTTCAACACATACATCATCTACATGTAACATAGATACCTCAAGCATCTAATGACTATATCATTCTTCTTCCTTAAACATCCTCTAATGATTAGATATCCCAAAACATCTCCTTATGAGCATAAACCCTACAACATTCTTTAATAGGGATATGACAACCTAGTCTCTTTTAACAGTACAAATGCATAATTGCCACACTATACCCATCTGGTGCAATACATGGTTAAAACTCTCAAAGTTACTACTATGCTATTTATCACAATCTCTGATGATCGCTCATGTGAATCTCATATATATATATATATATATATATATATATATATTTACCTGAAACATTGCCGCAATTGCACCACAAATGCTAAGCTTTCACTTCAAGACCTGAAGATGCTTTGATTAGTGGCTATCTACAAAACTCATGTGTGATTCACATTGAAGTACTCTACATATATCTTTGAATGCTGCTGTTGACACACACCACATAAAAAGTAAGCCTTTCTGTTGAATGACAAAGAGTCACTTACCAAAGCAGTGCAATTACTGGCTCATAAACATATTTGTATGTTCTAATATTGCTACAACAAGCCTTTATGAACTAGCATGCTACTTACTCCACTCAAGCCTGCCTGACAATTTTCTCATTCTTCATCTCATCACTCTTTCTTTGTCTCAAATTGTGCGCTAAATATTTTGATAACTCATCCTTGTTTGAACTGAAACTCTCTAAAATTCACTCCTACAAAGTTCTCATTGCATTTGTCAAGATATAGATGTTCCAATTGAATACATTAACAGTTTAGGAAGGCTTACAAATGTGATTGACTGTGGCCCTTCCCTCCTGATTAATTAGCAACAAAATAATAGAATAAAAAAAATGTATAGTAGATTTGAATTATTCAATCATTCATTGTTCTGGATTTGAAATAAGTAGCTTATTGAATAAATAGTTAAAGTAATTGATATGTGGAAAATGTGAACTAGCAGTTATTAGTAACTTCTTTGCAAGAAAATTTGTGCAGAAATACTTATTGAGATTTGTCATTAGGTTTACCTAACACAGTTGCTATGCATACCAAAGAGAGTTTTGTGACCTTGCTCTCCTTACACATGAGTAACACACAAGATACAACCCTCACATAAAACATTGACAAAACTGCTATCCAGAAGACTAGAGTTCTTCCTCAGTGCCAGAAAATACCTTGAGCCTGATCTGTTGCTTATCCTCTACATCCAAGGCAACATCAAAAGAAAGCTATTTAGCCTATAGGAAAGTGGTTATACGCCATTAGGTGTACACCCGCTTTCCTATATTAAATTCTAAATAATAACGGAACGCAGAACTCTGAACTATCAACACAACAATATTTATTTATGGAGGAAATAGGCTTGGTTGCTGAGACGTTGGAATGAGCTGTCCCCAGAGTTGGAATGCTGGAGAGACAGCTTGACCCGTCCATGCTCATGGCCGGCCGACCGAGAAAGAGAATGAAAAGAGCAGGAACGTTTAGATGTTGAATTCCACGCATGCGCATGAGACTCTTCCTGTGTTCCTTCCGGAACTATTCCCTGCGCATGCGTGGATGAAAGCGCAGTAATGGCGACTGTATTTTGGCGCCAAATGACGTCACTACAAGCCAATTAACAAAAACTCACTTATCAAGACACTACAACTCACAAACGTGTTGTATCTCCTCTTTACATCTTCTTTCAGCACTACAACAACAATAGCTACTCTATGAATTAGCAGTTTACATATCTCCCTTAATTATTTCTACCTTGTTTTTGTAACCCTCACTGTGTCTTATCTCCCAGATCCTGCACTATACACTTTACGAAATTATTCATCTCTAGGACTGCAACTCTCTGGAATTCCTACTCAGACGTTGACCTTCAAATGTTTAAACTGTGCATAAATCATTGTTTAAAACACTGCTTTTCTTTCATAACTCACACCATTTCACATAGGTTTGATAATTTCCACATAAAATTAATATCAGTTTTAACAACACATTCCTATAACATTGTATGAGACACAAGTACAATTCATATTAGAGTACTGCTCCAACAAATAACATCAAAATGCGTAACTCATTAGTAAAGGCTCATTAAGATACTACAACCACCATGACACAGTAACCTTAAAGTTGAAGTGGTTGTCTCTGGATAAAGCATATAACTTTTCTTACTTCAGTCTGCCTGTTTGACTACAGGTACTGCTTTTACTATCAAGTAGTTGACAGTAGGAAACGCATAAAGCTCTGAAACCCATTTCCCTTGCAATATGCAAATGTCCAAATTTACAAAACCATCCTAGTGTGGAAAAATGTATATAAAAGCTTTAAAAAAAAATCTATATCTTTATTAAAGAAAGATTGTAAGCTGCTGCTAATTTTTGCTAAGCAATTTAATTATACTAACCTTTTGAATAATTTGGAATAACATTAAACTTCTGTTATTATTTTGTTTTGTGCATTCTTATATGCATTTTTCATAGAAATTTTATAAGATTTTACTAAATCACTTTTGAAATTTTAATAATTTCAGAATGTTCTGGAAAGGAAAACTCTTAAGGTAAGATTTCAAATATTTTTATTGAGACATTTTACAGTGAAAACTTAAATATTCTGTAAAAATTAGTTTCAAGCTTCTCCTGGTGAAAAATAATCCTATGAAATTTGCTCCAAGTATTAATTTTTAAAATTCTAATTCTTATTTTCTCATTGATATTGCAATGCCTTGATGCTAATCAACACATACCTATATAGAATTGCGTCATATAAAACATTAAAATATGTTTTAAAATATTTTTTGCAGCCTAAAGAATTGACAAGAATGATGGCTATAACAGGACATGTTCTCAGTGTTCTTCAGTTCCAGGAGATCATGTTATATTTGGATAAATTGATCAGCCCCCAGATTCATGAACTTGAACTTCTAACAAAAGAAGAGGTGCAGCTACTTTTATTATTTTATTTTCAAATGTAATGTATGTATAAATATATCTTCATCATCATCATCATCATCATGTCCATGTTCCATGCTAGCCAGAGTTAGATGATTTGACAGGACCCAACGGGCCCTAGGAGTGCATCGTGCTCCAGTGTTTCTTTGGCATGGCTTCAATGGCTGGATGCCCATTCTAATGCCAGCCACTTCACTGCTTACACTGGATGCTTTGTGCCACTAGACTATGAACTTTATGCTTGGCAGATATCTCTCTCTCTCTCTCTCTCTCAAGTTTATAGCTCAGAGTTACAGTAGGTATTGTTTACTGGGAATGTAAACATCACTGTTTTGTTCAAACAGTGTGATGTGAAGAAATGTGGACTGCAAATATTCATGTGCACACACATAAACACACATGCACTCACTGATATACATATGCACACATACACATATACATGCATTATACTTTGTTTTTATTTCAGTCATTGGACTGTAAACCATTTATGGTCACTGCCTTTAATTGGTTTAGTCAACCAATCAACCCCAGTACTCATTTCCAGCCTAGTATTCTATCAGCCGCTTTTACTGTATCAGTAGGCTATGTGAATGCAAACCAAGCAACACCAGTTGTCAAGTGATTAAAGACAAATGCAAATGCATTTTCACACACACACGCACACGCGCACACACACACACACACACACACACACACACACACACAGAATGGTCTTACAAGCAGTTCCCATTTCCTAAATTCGTTGATGAACCATTGATTGGCCCACAGCTGTTGTGTAATACTCTTGTCTCAGCTATTGCTGAACCTGAAACCATATGGCTGGATTGAACTGCTTAACTATACAGGTATGACATGAACATATATATATGAGGGGGTGCTGAAACGTTCTTGGCTTTAGGGTCATTGCGAAAGGCTTGGTTCCAAGCTCTTTTACAGGGCTTAGAAAAACTAAAGGACTGCTGCAATAAATGTGTGAATTTGGGAGAGAAATATGTTCAATAAAATCATACTTAACTGATCTTCCTGTATTTTCTTTCGCCTAAAGCCAGGGACTTTTCAGCACCCCCTCATATATACGATGGGCCTTCTTTTACAGTTTCCATCTATCAATTCCACATACAAGTTATTGGTTGGTCTGAGGCTAAGCAGAAGATATTCACCCAAAGTGCCATGCCATGGAATAGAACTCAAAATAAAACCATGTTGTTATGAAGTGGATTTTATATCCACATACTCATTTTATGTTTGGATGTAAATTCTTATGAAGACCATATATACATATGTACACACACACATGCACACACACACACACACACTGTAAAAGTTAGCAGGTATGAGAAGTGAATATATGTTTATATAATCACATGACATCCTTAGGGTTACAGCCGTTTTGCAACCGTCTTCATGTAGTGTTAATTGTGGAAGAAATTATGTTTACATGTTTGCATTAATATGCATGCTTGGCACTTCTCTGTATTGGATTACTGTGGGAACAGTTAGACAAGTCCATAAGAGGAGCTTGGTGTGATAACCACATGATTCTCTGAATCCATACCTTACACTCCAAATTTATATATACGCACACACACATTATATATATATATATATATATATATATATATATATATATATATATATATTTACATACATATATATATATATATATCAAGGACACATATTCAAGATGTGCTAGGTATGTGCTGCACACCCATCAAAAATAGCAAATTCATTATAAATATTAATCTTACTCCTAATGGAAAACTTTTGTTTTATTCCTGCTTGAAATTTGGTGACATTGGGTGTGGCAACATACCCAATACTACAACCAATATGCACCACTGATATCTATCTATATATATATATATATATATATATGACATCCAACTGTGAAAAAAACCATGCCAAACAGACCTTACTAGTGTCACATAAAAAGCACCCAGTCCAATCTGTAAAGTGGTTAGCATTAGGAAGGGCATCCAGCCATAAAAATCATGCCAAAACAGACAGTGGAGCTTGGTCATCTAATCCATGCCAGCATAGAAAACGGATGTTAAATGATGACGACGATGAGGATATATCATCATCATCATCATTTAACATCTATTTTCAATGCTGGCATGGGTTAGATGGTTTGACTGGAACCGGTAAGTCCAAGAGCTGCATCAGGTTTCAGTCTGATTTGGCATGCTTTCTACAGCTGGATGTCCTTCCTAACACCAATCACTCCAAGAGTGTAATGGATGCTCTTTACGTGCCAGTAGCATGGGTGCTATTTACATAACACTGGCAACTGCTATGACTTGATTTACATGACACTGGCAATGGACAATACTATGATTTACATGACATTGGCTTCATAAGTCTTCTCAAGCACAGCATATTGCCAAAGGTTTCAGTCGGTTGTTATTGTCTCTGTGAGGCCCAACATTCGAAAATCATGTTACCAGCAACAGCCACAATTATGATTTCATGGGTGCCATTTACATGACACCAGCAACAACCATAACTACGATTTCATTCGGTTTGATGAGTCTTCCCAAGTACAACATATCGCCAAAGATCTCGGTCACTAGTCATCATCTCTGTGAAGCCCAACATTCGAAGATCATGCTTCACCACATCATTCCATGTCTTCCTAAGTCTACCTCTTCCACAAGTCCTCTCCACAGTTAGAGGTCAGCACTTTTTTACACAGCTGTTCTCACCCATACGTATCACATGACCATACCAGTGCATTCATCTCTCTTGCATGCCACATCTGATGCCTCTTATGCCCAGTTTTTCTCTCAACAATAAACTATTCGAATCTATTTTAAAACGGGGGGGCCACATTTTTCATTAATGTTTTATGTAGTGTTTTTGGTACGGAAAGACTTTCAAACTTCGTATACTTATCTATTTTGTGTTATAGAACAGAAAAATATTTTTGTATTCGAATTTATTTCATGTAAAAAATTGTCTTATTTCGATAATTTCAACCAATCACTGACAAGTATTCAGTTGTTTACATTTACTCCTTTGGCTGATTAAGCGATGTAAAGCGTATTTAATCTCCATACCTTCGTTTTATTTGCTTTTTTCATTTTAAATTTGCTTTAACCCTAACCCTAACCGTAGGGTTAGGGTTAGGGTTAATTGTTTCAGAATCGTTTGTTTATGTAGTCGGCACTTAATGTATATCGGCTGAATGGACGTCAGTGATTGGTTGAAATTACAGAAATATGACAACTTTAACATGGAATAACTTATGGATTTCTTTTTTTTTTTAAGAAGACTAAGAGAAAAAGATGTTTTATATGACACATTCTACCAGTGTTCCAAGTTTCAAAGTGTTTCGTTAATGAAAAATGTGGCCCCCGTTTTAAAAAAGATCCAACTATTCTGATTATTTTAGCCTTCCAAACCTATATGGGAAGCCATTAACCAAAAGCTTGATATGTTAAGTTGGCTAATTTCCACAATTAATACTGAGAAAACTGACTCTGAACAGAGTGTGTCTGAAGAGGCTGAGAAAAATTCAAAATCAAACCAACCAAATCCAGTAAGTAGGTCTTATTTCTCAATAATTTGTTTCATGCTATTTCTTCTGTCATTAATAGCATTTTTTGTACAGTAAAGTTGATTGCTTTGCACTTGACACACTGCCAGTGTTTGGAGGAGAGGAATATTGTTTGACTGCTTTAGTCTATCTCATATTCACAAACACTTACCATTGAATTATCCACCCTGCTGTGCCATCTATCTGTTGTTCTACTACTACTACTACTACTACTACTATAATGAACCCTGCATCTCAGAACATGCCGACTGTATATGAACTCTACCTAAGCACATTTGATGTACTTGCCATTAATTTGAACTCAGACATAAATTGTATTGACCTCATTCTGTTATGGTCCCCAAAAGAAGATCCTCAGTAAAACACTTACATTGATTCCTTAGAATAACAGTTAAAGTTAAATGAATCAATATAAAGTTTACTCTTTCTATTGAACTTGAGAAGATGTGAAATGAAGTTTTCCTGAATCAGTAGATAATTGTGACACATTCAATTATTTGATAATTTTTAATATTCAGGAAACACCCCCACCTCCATCTTTTTTTTTTTTTGAGCCGTTATAGATACATGAATGAAGAAATAGTTCTTGAATGAATATGATAATATACTTTATTACATCATTTTTATACTCATTACTGTTGGCTGAAATTATAAAGTACCAGCTTTCTTGCCAAATCTTGGGTCTCTTTTGGCATAGCTTTTTTTGAAGCTACACAATAACAGTTGTGCTTTGCACTAGGTACTTACTTAATTATATTTTCTCTGAAGATAAGCCACTTCCAGATATGTGGCTGACTTTCTGTTTGATAACACCAGTCAGGCAAGATTGTTCTTCTATAAGTATTTCATGATTGATAGATATTGCCCTGACTTGTGTCATTTAGAATTATCTAATCAGATAAATGGAGCAAATGGAAAGATAATGCCTTAGCAAGAATCAGTATGAGGTTAGGGCATAATTAGCATCAGATAAAGGCTTTATTATCTAATGATTTAAGGTTGGATATATTGGCATGGCTTTCTATTGCATTTCTTTAGCTAGTATAATGATGCATATTAACAATCATTAGTTATATCATTTCCCTCACTGCTTACAACAGTGGACTATCTTTTACTACTTACAGTTAGGCAGAGTGGTAAATGAAAGTTGAGTAATATTAAGTTAATAATTTGGCCAGTAAGCTAGTACCTTATAATTTCAGCCAGATGTAACATTTAGAAATAATATATCAGTCAGAATCAAATAGATTGTGGCAAATTAGCATAGAAGCACCACCACTTCTCTTTGACTAAACATATATATATATATATATATATATATATATATATATATATATATATATATATATACATATATATATATATATATATATATATATATGAAACAAATCAACATAAGGGTTTTCCTGAATGGGTTAATCAGTAAAATAATAAAATTTGAATCATATATAGTAGTATATTTTCTGAATAATTTTGAGCTTTCTGAATGATATCAATAAATTACAGAGTATCTTAGAATGGTCTTTCAAGTCTGTCAAAGATGTGGGTAAATCATACTTTTGATGGATTCTCTTTTGTGTTACATTTTCATACGAAATAATCTCTATAGCATTCGGTATATAATTTAGATAGTAATAAAAAAAGATTAACGTGTACAAAGATACATGCAGGATGAAGTAAATAGCTAACATATTGCAATTGAAAAAAAATTCAAGAAAAGAGTAAGGTAGAAAATTACTGACCATGAGTTCAAACATTACAATAGCCATTGTGTTGTATCTGGTACATAACTCAGCCACTTTCAGTTTCTGAATTATAAATCCCAGTTGAGCACTAGGGTCAATATAATCAGCTTATGCCCATCCTCCAATATTTCTGGCCTTATGCCAAACTTTGAAACCATTATTAATGTATTTATTATAGAATCATACTTATTTTTAATATTGTTGTTCTCTTTGTAGGTTCTAGTTATAATGCAGCATATTGCTCCAATATTGCAAAGTATATTAACAAAATGGATTGCAGATGCCACTGTGATTCAGGTAATGTATATTGTATCTTTTTTCTTTATAAGCATTATATAAGATAGATAATAAGTCAATCTTCTTTTCCTACAATTAAAGAAACTATATTACAAAGATAAAGCTAGAAAAGTAGGTAAGTTAAAACAAAATAGTGGAGAATTAACAGCTGAAGTTTAATACAATATTTAAAGTTATCTATCCAGAAAAGAAAGAAAAATAACAACAGCCCAAATATTCTTCATGTTTTAAGTTCAAATTGGCTATATCTGATTTCTTACACCTACCTTACAATGTCATTCTAAAAATAAACAATCACAGCATCAAAGCCTTAAAGCTCCAAGGTAATGATTAATTCACAACAATGTGAATAAATAAGCATCTGAATGCTAAAGAGTTCCGGTTCATGTTTATTGTTAGAATTCATTTAGTAAAATTTTGTAAATGAATTTAATCATCAATTTGCTGCTTTCTGTTTCTATTTCAGGCAATCTGTGAATTATTTAGGAAAGCACTTAGAGTTCTCATGGATGGATTTGCTCCAATAGCACAAGACACATTCCAGATATTAATTCACATATGCCACACTTTCCCTCATTCTTGCATCCTTAGCTTGGCAAAACATGTAAGTGTTTGTGTAGTTCCATTCATATTAACAACTTTCTTATGTAAATTTGTTTAAATATTGTTAATTTAGTTTTGCAGATACATTCACGTGATGGAATCTAGATAATGTATCAATTAAATATTTATTTATTTTACTTTTATCTGAATGTTTGATGTAATAGAATTATTTATTTAGTTGAAAAATATCCCACAACTACATCACCATGGTTCTTAAAATGTGCACCACCCATTTAATAATGGTGTGGCCAAGATGGATAGAATAAGCTAATGCATCTGCTATTATTTAAAAGAAGTGAAAACTAATGGAAGATATCTTATGAAAATGTAAATAAATCCTGGACTAAAAGTTGAGGCCTTTTTTCTTCCTCAAGTTTGCATCTTTTGCCTGAATTTTTATTCACAGTTTGCTCATGATTGGACACATTTTAAAATGTAGCTTATTTTGTTTATTTCTGTTGTAGATAATTTTAATGTTCCATCATAATGAAAGTCTCAAATCTTCAGTCAAAGAACTTTTAGCAGTTCTCACTTCTCAAAGTCTGGCACTATTGCAAATTGGTAAGTACAATTTGTTGTTTTGTCTTCAATATAATTTATTCAGTTGCATTTAAGTAACTCTTTAAATGGAAAGATGTTTTCTCTAATAAGATTTTAATTTATTTAATTATTTCCGAAATTGCTGACAAATATATTGTAACAAAAATTCATTTTTCTATATTAACAAAGAAAATTTAAGGGAAAAATTATTCTGATTAAGTAGCATCTGTTTGTGAGTGGATTCCTCTTTTCCTTAACTTTCAGAGCCATATAAGAAGAAGGTTACTCTGAAAACTGTTATAAGCTAATATTATATTGTTACATAAGAAAAATGACCACAGACTAAATGCTTGGGATTAATGAGAGTTAGTATATTCAGTTCAAATATCTTGGCACTATAAATGTTAAGAGCAAAACAATTTTTACATATTTAAAAAATGTAGCATTTTTGAGGCAAAAATTACTGTATGTCAAATGTGATGTTCCATTTTTAGCTTAAAATGTAATTACTGAGAATTGTTTTCAGAATTTCGAGAACATACTGATATTGTTGAAGGTCTTATGAATCTTTGGGCTCAGGTAATTTATTTTTACAGATATTTATAATTGAAATTTTTTATTTAGAAATACTAAACTGAAAATATATTAATCAATATGTAAAATGTAATATATATCTCATTTAGTGTAGTTAGCAACTCATAAATAATTTCTACTCAGAGAAAATGACATGAAACAAAGTTGTTTATCTTATGAAACATATTCAATATTGCTGTGAAGATTATTTTAGATTGGAATTTAAGATGATTGAAGTTTGAAGTCATGAACATCATTTGTTTAATGTCTGATTTTCCATGCAAGCAAGGCTTAAATGGGAATTGGTTTTGAGGATGGATTTTACAGTCAGATGCTCTTCCTGTTACTAACCCTCACCTGTATTTTAGATAAGGGATTTTTATTTAAATGCAAAATGACTGATGATAATGCTAACATCACACTACTTTGCCTGATAAGTGAAATATCAATATTTATGCTTATTTGCACACACACGTACATGTGTATGTGTGTGTGTGTATGTCCAACCCATGCTAGCATGGAAAGCGGACGTTAAACGATTTGAAGAAAAGCAACAAAAATTCAATAGGTTATAGCAGTACGTACGTTTCGTACAAACTTCATTTATTCATGTAGTGAGAACACTACATAAAATGTGCATTTTATGTAGTGTTCTCACTACATGAATAAATGAAGTTTGTACGAAACGTACGTACTGCTATAACCTATTGAATATTTGTTGCTTTTTTTCAAATTTTATTCACCAAATCTCTTGATTGTGTTTTTGGTTTTTACCCTACCAAATTCTGGTGCCTCAAACATTTTAAGTACCACATTTAATCTATTGATTAAATCTATATTATATATATATATATGTGTGTGTGTGTGTGTGTGTAAAAACATTTTTTCAGGATGAGATAAAAAACTAAGGCTGTGAAGATTTTAGAACATTTATAAATAGGTCTTACAGCTGTATCCAAGATATTTATTATATCCCTTCATCGGAGACGGTGTGAGAAAATGGTTAAGCATTTATGGTCTATCCATAGCACTTACTCAGCATTACCTGACACCTTTGGGTCTTATTGACACCATTACCTCTCATAACCTCTCTCTCTCTCTCTATGTATATATATATATATATATATATATATATATATATATATATATGTGTGTGTAAGACTGTGTGGAAAGAGGTTGTTCTTTCCTAAGGATATTTATCTAAGTGTACACCAGTTTAACTCCATATCAATTAATGATACTGGAAATTCCATATGTGCATATGTACTAGTGCTTATCAGTTGGTTCTTCTCTGATAATTAGTACCTTACATTCTTGAAATTCAAGTGATCACTATAGTTGTCACATATTTCGATCTGGGAGCTCTTCTATGCTGATGACCTTGCTCTAATAGTCAAGTCACTGCCAGAACTAGAGATGAGGTTTGGAAGCAAGGCCTAGAATCGAAGGGCCTTAGGGTTAACCTAGCAAAAACCAAAGTCTTAGTAAGTAGGAAGGCTGACAAATCACAAACCCCTTCAGGCAGATGGCCCTGCTCGATCTGTAGAAAAGGTATGGGTGAAAAGTCCATATGATGTACCCGGTTTAAGCTATGGACACATCATTTCTTTGAGGGTAAGGCTCGCTTGCCCTCTGTAATCTTTGTGGCACCCTTCACACCTTATGACATAAAGTAAATTCTTTGATGCACAGGTGAAGTTATTTTTTACAACAAAAGTGTGTCCTAACTGGAATTGTATATTGTTCCTTCAATGAGGTGGATGCAATCCTGCAGTTGGAACGACCATACTTTTTGATGGTGGGTGGTGGGTTTGTGTTGAGTAATTTTGCATTGGTGAGTAGGTTTTTTAGGGATTTGGGTTGTCTTTTGCTTTTTATTATTTTATGGGTTGCGAGTACTTTTTTTTAGGTGTGGTTCTTGACTCAGCTGTGGGATGTGTGGGATGTTCTTGTATATAATTGTGTAAGATTCTGCATTTCTTGGATTGTGTGTTGAGAGATATGGGAGACTATTTAATGTACTGTGAGTGTGTTTCAGTTTTCGTAAGTCTTGGGTTAGGGTTAGGGTTGTTTTGGCCCATTCTATTCCATTGTCAACTAATGATGTTGGGTAATGTCTTTCGAGAAGAATTGCCTTTACTTCTTGGAGTCTTTTATTTCGTGTTCTTTAATTTGAGACAATTGTACAAATTCTTCTTGCTAGGTTGAAGGGGATGTTTGTCTTCATGTGCTTTGGGTGATTGGAGGTGAACAGAAGGTATTGTTTGGAATCAGTTGGTTTGTAGTGGATATCGGTTTCAATGTTGGTGCCTTTTTTTATAATAAGAATGTCAAGAAAAGGAAGTTGGTCTTGACTATATGCCATTGTAAATTGGATATGGTTGTTGACACTGTTGATTAAGTTTTTAAAATCAATGAGTTGGTCAAGTGTGTGGGACCATAGAATGAGGCAATCATCCAAGTAGCATTTCCAATTCTCCAACAGGTATTTGTGGAAAGACAAGCCATATTTAGATTTGGATTCTTCATAAATTTGTCTAATTATTAAAACATTGATTTAATGATTCAGCATTAAGTGCTGCAACATGCATTTGCTGATCTTGAGAAAAACTCATCACTCTTCAGACTCTTGCCTTCAGTTTTCTACAATTCTCCTTGCTTGTGGGACTTTTTCTACAATTCTCCTTACTTGTTTCTGGAAAGATTACGTCATTTCTGTGTTTCTCCCGCTCATTCCGTAAAAATTTATTTGAAGGGAGCAGAAATTGAAAGACGAGAAAGCGAAAAGAACAGGAAAATTAAGTGAAAGATCTATGTACATCTATATAAAATGGACAAGCGCATGGACATGTGAGAGAGAGAAAGAGAGTGAAAAAAGAGAGATAGAGAGTGAGTGAAGGTGTGTGTCATGATAATTGATGTCTCTTAGCGTACACACACATATAGAAAATGTGACGTCATTGTATAACATGTTTACGATAGTTGATTTATGGAAAAGATGATAATGTTAAATTTTTGAAATGCAAATATGTGAATGGAAATTAAGTTTAATTTGTAGCTGAAATAGTACACTGAATCTTTTGATACCCCATACGTCAATATCTGTAACTCGGTTTTGGAATGCATAAGGAATATATATAGGACAGACTTCTTTCAAATTGAAAGTAATATCTCACATTACAATAGAGACATAATACTGAAATAGTGTAAGATATAAGAGATTGCTCTGGGCTCACATTAGGCAAGAAACTGGAAATTTTTTTGGCCCATGACACTGCATGGACCTTGGCTTTTGTATCTGACGACTGTTACTTTAAGTATTTTATTTCGATTTTATGAATATATGTATGTATGAGCCAATGAGGGAGACCCCTACATGGTAGTTAGACCTGGTAGAAATAGCAGCCAAATCTCCCTCAAAACACCCTACTGTCTTAATCTGACAATTCTGCCTATTATGTAGTTTGAATGAGAAACTGTAACTAAAGGTTAAGATTATTAACCCCAAAATTTGAGGCGTTTTAATAGCAATCAGTTTTTTTCTCTTTTTCGCATTGCTTTTCATGTCAGCTGTAAAGGTGAAGAGAGTTAACTTGGACGGTGTTAAGTAGTGGAGACGTTTGGTGATTCTATGTGGTGGTTACTTTTGACTGTTTCTCCTCAATAAGGATAATTTATTGTTGCTGTGTTTATGCCCCCAAAACTTAGCCGTTTAGCAAAACACCGATAGAATAAGTACTAGGTTTACAAAGAATAAATCATGGGGTCTGCAATCACATGACAAGGAAAACAATAAAAAGCTATGCTATTTTAATCCTGAGCAATGCTGGTTATCTCTGCTAGTAATAAATATATTGATTATTCTGTGTACACTTTCACCATTTTCTTTGTGTTGTTATATATATATATATATATATTAAAACATAGGGTAAAAAATCAGATATTAATTAATATCGATTTATTACCAGGAAGCTAGCACATTGAAAGAATCAGAGAGATTCAGAAAAAATATCTGAGATCTTAGGGGATTAAAGTATATTTTTATATATAACGATGACCACTAAAGTGGACATTTAATGTGCTAGAAGAACATCACATGTTGTGCTAAGTATATTATTAAACCCTTTATATATATATATATATATATATATATATATATATAAAAAGGGTTTAATATACTTAGCACTTAACACATTCACTCTCAAGGCATTGGTTGATGACAGTTGAAGACACTTGCCCAAGATGCTGTACAGAAATGAGCTTGAAATCATGTGGTTGGAAAGCAAACTTCTTAGCCACACAGCCATTTCTGTGTGTTGACTATCATAATCTAAAAGTATAAATTTACTGATACTCTTATCAAGCTTAATATTCTTGATTCACATGCTTTTTTGAATTTAGACAAGACACCTGTTTATTTTGAATTTGGTAATAGTTTGACAAGAACTTAAGTTAGCGATACCTTTTACCATACTGCATGTGATGTAATTTATTTTATATATGTAAATATTCTCAGTCTTGTTGTGACAGTTGTTTTTATTTAAAATCTAAGTCAATGAGAGCATGTGATTATAAATCAGACTATTACATTTGTGTTTGTTTAGAATGCCTTCAGGCCCAGTATAAAAGTAAAAATATCTTTAACCAGAATCAGTCTTTACAGCAAGATTAAGTATGTTTTTGAATACATAATGTACAAAGAAATACATACCAAGACTCATTCCATCTGACTTCTAGTTTTGGACAGAAAGTTGAAGTAGAAGAGAAACCTCAATTAATTTCCCATTTAATTCTCAAAAATGTTAACTGTCTCAAAAAGCAATAGGCAGATTTTTGTCAACTATTATAACATACTTTTTCATCTCGTATTTTGTTTTATTTCATTTTAGGTAATCAAAAAGTCTCGTCATTTGATTTGTGAACAAGGAAATTTTGACATTGACAGTCTATTTCAAACAGGTAAATAATCTTATTGAAATTATTACGAAAGTTAATATTACTTATGGAGGAATAAGCAATAAAATCCATACAGTGCATGTACAACAGTTTGCCATTATAATCCTACTTGTACTTTACTTAGTTCATGAAAGTTTGAGATTTTTTTGAAGGAAAAAAAAAAAAAAAAAAAAAAAAATCAGGCAGCAAGCTGGCAGAATTGTTAGCACATCCAGTGAAATGCTTGGCAGTATTTTGTCTGTCTTCATGTTCTGAGTTCAAATTCCACCAAGGTTGACTTTGCTTTCATCCTTTTGGGGGTCGGTAAAATAAGTACCAGCTGAGTACTGGAGTCGATGTAATCAACTATCTCCCTCCCCAAAATTTCAGGCCTTGTGTCTATAGCAGAAAGAATAGAATTTAAAAATTATATATTATTATTATAATAATACATATTTTTATTATATATATAATTTTTACACTGTATTGAAGCTGATTTCACAGAGTACAAAGTGATTTTGGAGAAACCCATTGACTTGCTGCTTGAGTCAACCTATCTGACTTTATTGTCAACTCCTTGTCCATATCATTGTATCGACTTGACTATCAGGTGTTGTTATACACTGCTGGTCATAACACCCTTACATTGTTGTAACTTTTTAATGATGCCACCCTATCAACTGAGCAGAACACCAATCTGTTGCAGGGTTACCCATTTACAGCTGAGTGGACTGGACCAATGTGAATTGAAGTGTTCCACTCAAAAACACCATGCACTGCTGGTCTTGGAACTGAAATCATAATCTTGTGATAGTGAGTGCAACATCTTAACCACTGGGCCATGTGCCCTCACTTCTTGTCCATATATGGATTAATGATAAGAACAACATCTAAGATAAAAAAAAAATACTTGCTTAAACAACTTGCAACTGTCAAAGTTTTTCAGAAGCCAACACACTCATATTAACTTGGGAAAAATGTGAAGAAAAAAGCAAAAGAAACCAACTTTGAGCTACTAAATGCCATCATCAACATTTAGCTTCTACTTTCTATGCTGGCATGGGTTGGACAGTTTGACTGAAACTGGTAAGCTGCACCAGATTCCCATCTGATTTGGCATGGTTTCTATGGCTGGATGCAAATATAATTTGTAATGGCAGTTTCAACTATAGATTATAATATAAATCATGAATTTGTACCTGAATACATTCAAAGGTTATTTTTTATTATTCATATTTATTTGACATAATTTATAATTTTATTTTTAAATTGACTATTCTTCATATATTTTCAGCTGTTCTTGGTCTTAGTCTTCCTGAAAATTTCACTGTTAAAGCATCATCTTATTTTTTAGTAAGTACCTTTACATTCATTTTTTTTTTTGGTGGGGGAAATCCACCAAATCAGTTAAATGTCTATCAATATATCAGTAGCTAGTTCACGAGTGTGTTAATAATCTTAATTTAGAAAAATAACAGCTCCTACATTGAAATCAAGATGTACACATCCAGGAATATGACATGTGATGGTAGAGATCAAACCAATTAAAACTATGTATAGATGTATATATTTTAAAAAATCACTTCATGTCTAAAAATGATATTGACATACTGAAAAATTATAATCTTATTGTTGTCATTTTAACATCTACTTTTCCATACTCACATTGGTCAGACAGAATTCAATGAGGTAAATTTTCTACAACTGGCTGCCCTTTCTGTCACCAACTTTCACCTGTCTCTAAGCAGAGCAAAATTTCCCAACGCCAGAAAATGTTTTAATGGAGAACTGGAAATGAATGACACCACTTGAATGTTGGTGATGTTCATTTACGACCACTGTGTGATGTCAAGACACGGAGACACAACCACATACTCATATATATGTACATGTACACCCACCATATATATATATATGTATGTATAAGGGCGGCGAACTGGCAGAATCGTTAGCACACCGGGCGAAATGCTTAGCGGTATTTCATCTGCCATTACATTCTGAGTTCAAATTTCGTAGTAGACGGAAGAAACTGAAAGAAGCCTGTCATATGTGTGTGTGTCTTTGTGTCTATGTTTGTCCTCCCACCATTACTTGACAACCAATGTTGGTGTGTTCAAGTACCCGTAACTTAGTGGTTTATTGAAAAAGACTGATAAAACAAGCACTAGGGTTACAAAGAATAAGTCCTGGGCTTGATTTCTTTGACCAAAAAAGGTGGTGTTCCAGCATGGTTTCAGTCAAAAATGACTGAAACAAGTAAAAGTATAAAAGGATATATATATATATACTAGCAGAAATACCCGGCGTTGCCCGGGTTAAAGAGAATAATGAAATCTAAAAACGCCGTCTAGACTACGCATCATCTTTATATATAGAGATGTATATACACACACGCACCCAAACACACATATATATATGTATATCAATATAAATATATGAAAGTCAATGAAGTTTCGTAAAAGAAGGTGATCATGTACATACTTTCTTGCTGTTGTGATTATAACACCTCATTGTAAACTATGTTCCTTGTTTTCCCTTGTGGAGCATATACAAATAGGTTTTTTGTTGCTGCCCACTCTTGAGCAGCCAACATACAGTTGTCCATGTGAGAAACAGGCCTCTTCCAAGAGAAGACCAGCTACAGACAGTGTTTGACCCTGATATTTGTTTATGGACATGGCAAAAGTCACACGAAGGGGGAATTGTAGTCTTCTGAATGTAAAAGGAATGTCTGCTCCTGATGGAGTAAGAGGAATTCTTGGAATAAAGACGTCATCCCCTTTTGCACATCCAGAAAGAATGGTAGCCTCGATAACGTGTGACATCATTTTCTAAATAATGCTCATCTGTTATGTTCGGGTTAAAATTTCATCAACATCAAAAATATATGAATTTTCATGGGAGTTATGGCCGTTATGCAAAGAATATAATTTCCAAATTTCATAAAGATCCATTCAGTACTTTTGACGTAGTTTTGGATAAGAAAACAAATGACTAATGTGTGTGTTTGTGTGCATGTGTATGTGTGTGTGATGGGTGTATATATGTATAGATATCTGTATGCATGTATATATGTGTACATATTACATGTACATCTATATATATATATACACATCTACACATATGTATACATATACATGTATGTATAGATCTATATATATATATACATATACGTGTACATCTATATGTATACATATACATCTATCTCTCTCTCTCTCTCTCTGAAAGTATTTGTCATTACAGTATCGAAATGGTGTACATATACATGTATATGTATACATATACATCTCTCTCTCTCTCTGTGAAAGTATCTGTCACTACAGTATCGAAATGTGATTGTTTCAGTTAGTGGAATAGTTTCATTTTTAAAGTGAAAGTATTTGACATGAGTGTTTTTGTTTCACTTTTGACACGTAATACTTAAATAGTGGAGGAGATATTATGTTGCTGTGGGCTCGAACTCTGCAAGAAGTTAATAATTTTTTTTGACTAAAACACAACTGGAACCCTAAGTAAGGCATGTGTAAAATTTGAATGAAATTGGTTGCGTAGTTCTCGAGTTTTAGGGATTCACATACACAGACAGACAGACACACATTCTCATTTTTATATCTATATATATAAAAATGAGAATGTGTGTCTGTCTGTCTGTGTGAATCCCTAAAACTCGAGAACTACGCAACCAATTTCATTCAAATTTTACACATGCCTTACTTAGGGTTCCAGTTTTAGTCAAAAAAAATTATTAACTTCTTGCAGAGTTCGAGCACACGGCAACATAACATCTCCTCCACTATTTAAGTATTACGTGTCAAAAGTGAAACAAAAACACTCATGTCAAATACTTTCACTTTAAAAATGAAACTATTCCACTAACTGAAACAATCACATTTCGATACTGTAGTGACAGATACTTTCACAGAGAGAGAAAGAGAGAGAGATGTATATGTATACATATACATGTATATGTACACCATTTCGATACTGTAATGACAGATACTTTCAGAGAGAGAGAGAGAAAGAGAGAGAGAGAGAGAGATGTATTTGTTTACATATAGATGTACACGTATATGTATATATATATATATGTATATATATATATATATAGATCTATACATACATTTATATGTATACATATGTGTAGATGTATATATATATATATATATAGATGTACATGTAATATGTACACATATATACATATATACATGCATACAGATATCTATACATATATGCACCCATCACACACACATACACATGCACACAAACATTAGTCATTTGTTTTCTTATCCAAAATTACGTCAAAAGTACTGAATGGATCTTTATGAAATTTGGAAATTATATTCTTTGGATAACGGCCATAACTTCCATGAAAATTCATATATTTTTGATGTTGATGAAATTTTTACCCGAACATAACAGATGAGCATTATTTAGAAAATGATGTCACACGTTATCGAGGCTACCATTCTTTCTGGATGTGCAAAAGTGGATGACATCTTTATTCCAAGAATTCCTCTTACTCCATCAGGAGCAGACATTCCTTTTACATTCAGAAGACTACAATTCCCCCTTCGTGTGACTTTTGCCATGTCCATAAACAAATCTCAGGGTCAAACACTGTCTGTAGCTGGTCTTCTCTTGGAAGAGCCCTGCTTCTCACATGGACAACTGTATGTTGGCTGCTCAAGAGTGGGCAGCAAAAAAAGACCTATTTGTATATGCTCCACAAGGGAAAACAAGGAACATAGTTTACAACGAGGTGTTATAATCACAACAGCAAGAAAGTATGTACATGATCACCTTCTTTTACGAAACTTCATTGACTTTCATATATTTATATTGATATACATATATATACGTGTGTTTGGGTGCGTGTGTGTATATACATCTCTATATATAAAGATGATGCGTAGTCTAGACGGCGTTTTTAGATATCATTATTCTCTTTAACCTGGGCAACGCCAGGTATTTCTGCTAGTATATAGATAAATGTATGTCATCATCATCATCATCGTTTAACGTCCGCTTTCCATGCTAGCATGGGTTGGACGATTTGACTGAGGACTGATTTGGCAGAGTTTCTACAGCTGGATGCCCTTCCTAACGCCAACCACTCAGAGAGTGTAGTGGGTGCTATATACACATATATATATATACACACACATGTAGACAATAGACTTCTTTCAGTTTCTTACTGAAGCCGCTCATAAGGCTTTGTTCAGCCTGGAGCTATTGGTAGAAGACACTCGTCCAAGGTGCCACATAGTGGAGTTGGGCCTGAAACCATGTGATTGAGAAGCAATCTTTTTAGCCACATGGCCAATACTATGCCTGCATAAAAATATGAATCATGCCATCATTCTGATGTATGGAGATTAGTACTCTTATCACTATCATCATTTCATTTTTTTTGTTTATTTGTTTTAGTCATTTGACTGCGGCCATGCTGGAGCACTGCCATTAGTCAAACAAATCGACCCCAGGACTTATTCTTTGTAAGCCTAGTACTTATTCTATTGGTCTCTTTCGCTGAACCGCTAAATTACGGGGATGTAAACACACCAATATCAGTTGTCAAGCGATGGTGGTGGGACAAACACAGAGACACAAACGTATACACACACATCATCATCGTTTAAAGTCCACCTTCCACATGCATATATATATCATCATCATCGTTTAACGTCCACTTTCCATGCTAGCATGGGTTGGACGTTTTGACTGAGGACTGGTGAACCGGATGGCTGCACCAGGCTCCAATCTGATCTGGCAGAGTTTCTACAGCTGGATGCCCTTCCTAATGCCAACCACTCTGAGGGTGTAGTGGGTGCTTTTACGTGCCACCAGCATGAAGGCCAGTCACACGGTACTGGCAATGGCCATGCTCAAAATGGTGTTTTTTACATGCCACCTGCACAGGAGCCAGTCCAGCGGCACTGGCAGCGACCTCGCTCGAATGATTTTCTAACGTGCCAGTAACGATCACGCTCAAATAGTGCTATTTACATGCCACTAGCACGGAAGCCAGACAGCTGCTCTGGCAATGATCACGCTCGGATGGTGCTGTTAGTGCTCCACTGGCACAGGTGCTGGTCATTGAATATGATTCAATTGTGATTTCGATTACACTTGCCCCAACAGGTCTTCGCAAGCAGACTTTAGTGTCCAATGAAGGAGAGGTTGGCATGGGTGCCAGTCGTCGAATTTGGTTCGTTTTCGATTCCAGTTCACTTGCCCCAACAGGTCTTCGCAAGCAGAGTTTAGTGTCCAATGAAGTAAAGATATGAATAAGTGAGCTGGCCACACTTCTGGCAGAGGTCACAGCTTATGCTCTCAGTTGGCTTGCCTGGTCTTCTCACATACTGCATATTTCCAAAGGTCCCTGTCACTAGTCATTGCCTCGGTGAGGCCTAAAGTTCGAAGGTCGTGCATCACCACCTCATCCCAGGTCTTCCTGGGTCTACTTCTTCCACAGGTTCCCTCAACCACTAGGGTGTGGCACTTTTTCACACAACTATCCTCATCCATTCTTGCAACAGGACCATACCAGCACAACCATCTCTCTTGCACACCACAACTGCTGCTTCTTAGGTCTAACTTTTCTCTCAAGGTACTTACACTCTGTCAAGTATGCACACTGACATTACACATCCATCGGAGCATACTGGCTTTGTTTCTTGCAAGCTTACGCATGAAGGATGCTGGTGCCATGTAAAAAGCACTTTGTAAAGTAGTCAGCAGTAGAAAGGGCATCCAGCTATAGAAGCAAAGCCAAAACAGCCTATAAATCCTTGTATAGCACCTGTCAAACCGTCCAACCCATGCCAACATGGAAAACGGACATTAAATGATGATGATGAACTTTACCTAAAAGCTTTTTTTTTTAATCATTTACAGCAAGAATTCTTTAGTTTTGCATGTGAAGTACCCTGGGTAAAATGTGTTATACAGAAGTATAGCAGTAACTTAATTGGACAGCTGCTAAAGGTGAGTGACAAAAAATATACATCTCCATTTAGAGTATAGTAAGACAACCATGTATTCCAACTCATATATGAAAAGTTTTTAACATCAGTTTTATGACAATTGTATGCTAAAATAACTTTTCAGTTTCATAAATTTTTGGCCATCATATTCAGTGAAGTAATAATTCTAAAATCCCCAGGTAGTTAACTATGGTGGTTAAACTGTATACTTTACAACCGCATAGTTCCATTTTCAATCCCATAAGCTACTTCCTTGTATCATAGCCTTTGCTCAATCAAAATCTTGTGAGTGAAGCCTGTCTGTCAGAATCAGTGTAGAATCCCATAAGGAGGTCTAATGTTTAGGAGAGCAGACATTCAGCCAAAAGGTCAGTAGCATATGGTTATGGAACTGTAGAACTTTCAAAATGGCTCAGTTCACCTAACTGTAAATTGATACCAAATTTAATTACTAATGTGCAGAAAGAGTTCTAAACAAACCATTGTCATAATGTATCAGTGAAGCCTTGTGAATATGAGTGTTCTTTGGAAACACCAGAAGTCAGATTTAACCTGATAGTTCCATTCTTAATAAAGTTTAGTTATATCTGATTCATTCTATAAACATGTTGCTGGCACTCCGTCGCTTACGACGTCGAGGGTTCCAGTTGATCCGATCAACGGAACAGCCTGCTCGTGAAATTAATGTGCAAGTGGCTGAGCACTCCGCAGACACGTGTACCCTTAACGTAGTTCTCAGAGATATTCAGCATGACAAAGCTGACCCTTTGAATTACAGGCACAACAGAAACAGGAAGTAAGAGTGAGAGAAAGTTGTGGTGAAAGAGCACAGCAGGGTTCTCCACCATCCCCTGCCGGAGCCTCGTGGAGCTTTAGGTGTTTTCGCTCAATAAACAATCACAACGCCCGGTCTGGGAATCGAAACCGCGAGTCTGCTGCCCTAACCACTGGGCCATTGCGCCTCCACTCTATAAACATAATGCCGAGATAAATGTAGTCTTTTATAATTAGGACTGAAAAATTAGTCAGAAGTTTCAATGCAAATAAAGTTTTGTTTACTTTAAATGCTAATTTTACAAGTTTCAGTTTTCCAGCTTAGCAGAGAATGTCGAACTTTTGCTACTGCAAATGTATGAACATAACAAGATCTTATTGCTTTTGTTTTACAAATGTGAGTCATCATACTTTATCAGATTATCTAACTACATCATTAAAACGCACTGAAAAATTGATATGATGTATTTCAGGGTATTGAAGGAGAATGTCCCAGGTCAGTTCTTGATCAATATGCTGATGTACTACTTGCCCTAAATAAACTACATATCGAAGAATTGACAAAATTCATGAACAACGTCATTTCCAGAGATGATAGACCTCTAACCAAACAATCTAAAGATCAAAGAAAACATTTTTATACTTGTGTTATAAGGTAATAATATTTTTTTCTTTTCGGGTTGACTTCTTGTTATTAACCATTGTTTCAAAAAAAAAAAAAAAAAGGATAAAAAACATATTTGTATGAATACAATATTTCAGTTATTATAACTATGAATTTGTTCTTCAAGAATATATTCTTTTGCACCTGAAGGTGCAGGCAAGATTGTGTGGTAAGAAGTTCATGTTAAAACCACAAACCACATGATTTTCAACCCATCTCATGACATGACACTTTGGATAAGTATCTTCTGTTATATGGTCCTAGGCTGATCAAAGCATTGTGAGTTGATTTGGTTGGCAGAAACTGAAACCAGTTGTGTATGCATGTGTATATACATATATATATATGTTAATGTCTCCTTGTTTTGACATCATGTGCTAGTTAGACAAATGTCAGTGTCATTCCTTTCTAATCAGTGAAATCATTATCCAGCTATTGTGTTGTTAGTGTTCAAAGAATTTGGGGGTTGTGTAATGTTACTTAGAAACAGATGTAAGTTAGTGTGCCTCAAATTTCACTTGGTGCATACCAGCCAAAAACAAAATTGATATTTGTATGAGAATCGTTGCAATGGCATCTCTGACATCTACCATTTCCCTGATTTTGCCTGGATTCACTCATTTTATGATCAGTATTCAATGAGGAAACATGCTAATCGATTTTTATCAAATTTTGTCGTATGAATTTTCCATGAATTATAATTTGAAAGTTTATATTCAGTAGTTTCAAAAGAACAAATGAAGAAAATAACATGCAATATAGAGTAATAATGAAAAAAACACCTTACTTTTAATAGTAACATCAATTTGAATTCCTATTTTGCTTGTCTTTTAAGGGAGAGAGTTAACAGAAGACGAGTGCGCGAACTTGTGAAAGAATACTCAATGCAGTGCCGAGGTTTATTTGGTACAGAATATGGCAATCAATGGAGTCAAAGTATCATGGATTGAATGATATTCAAAACTGTATGCTTTTTTTAAAGATAAAAACTTGTAAATATTCCTTGTCATTTTGATTTCTTAACAGGCTTTTAATTGGCCATGTAAAAACCTATTTTCACTGATCAAGTTGGCTTTAGAAGATTGTACTTTCCTTGTGAAGTCTAGTAAATCAAACCTGTGGTTGTCATATCTTGTGCTAAAGTTACATGAAGTCCCATGGTCAAAGATATTCCAGTCATATTTACTTCATCCTAGGAGTTGGGTGTCATGAAATTGCAGAATACTGAATTCAGTGAAGTTTATTTGGGAGAACATAGAAATTAAGCCAAGATAATTTCCAGAATTCCACATTCCATGGAAATTATTATATATGAATAGATTGTAGGCTAAAGTTTTGGAACACCTGTCTTTTCTCTGGGCAACACCATATTTTACTAACAACTTATGTTCCATATATATATGTTAGCACCACTTGTACTTCACCTCAAAATCTTATATATAATAAAATAGAATGCGTCTCATCAGTTATGCTGGTAGGAGAATAAAACAACAGTGTGAGTGAGTGACACTCAGAGATACAAAATGCAGTAAAAGGTTTTGCTCTTAATTTACTTTCTCTCTTTACTCATTTGACTGCAGCCATGCTGGAGCACATCGACCCTAGAACTTATTCAATCGGTCACTTTTGCCGAACCACTAAGTTACAGGGACGTAAACACACCAGCATCGGTTGTCAAGCGATGTTGGGGGGGACAAACACAAACCTATATATATATATACGACGGGCTTCTTTCAGTTTCCGTCTACCAAATCCACTCACAAGGCTTTGGTGGGCCCAAGGCTATAGTAGAAGACACTTTCCCAAAGTGCCACTGAACGCAGAACCATGTGGTTGGTAAGCAAGCTACTTACCACACAGCCACCCGTGCAAATCTTTATCATAAATTGTTTATTTCAACAATTTCACACATACCATCATTCAACGTCTGTTTTCCATGCTGGCATGAGTTGGACGAATTGACTGGGGACTGGCAAGGTTTCTACAGCTGGATGCTCTTTCTAACACCAACCACTCAGATGTAGTGGGTGCTTTTTACGTGCAACCAGCACAGGCGCCAGTTGGGAGGTGGGGCTGGTATCAACCATGTTTGGATGGGTCTTTTTATGTTCCACCAGCATGGGGAGCCAGTCAGGTGGCACTGGCATCGACCACAACTACAATTTCCATTATGATTTGATTTTACTTGACTCAATAGGTCTCTAGCATGGTGTGTCACCCGACAATTCAGAGGTACTTTTTAAATGGGCTGGTTATGCAACACCAGTTATCTCACTTTATTTGCTGGGTCTTCTCAATTACAACATATCTCCAGAGGTCTCGGTCTCTTGGCACTGCCTCTGTGAGGCTCAATGTTTGAAGGTCGTGCTTCCCCAACTCATTCCATGTCTTTCTGGGTCTCCCTCTTCTACGTAATTCCTTCCACTGTTAGAGAGTGGCACTTCTTCACACAGCACATGACAATACCAGTGCTGTTGTCCCTCTTGCACAACACATCTGATGCTTCTTATGTCCAACATTTCTCTGAGGGCGCTTACACTCTTGTGTCTGCACACTGACAGTACAGATTTAAAAATTTATAAAATTAAATCGTACTCATTTTCAAAATATCATTCCTATAACATTTTTATATTCATCTTTTTTTTTGTTTTAGTCTGTTTTTCCATACTTGTCTTTTCTGACACTTTTCCCATGTGCATATGTATATATAAACATGCGTGGCTGTATATAGAAGTTTGCAGCTCAACCATGCTCTGGCTGACCGTCTTGAGTGGATTTGGTAGACTGAAACTGAAAGAAACATGCTGTGTAAATACCTGCCTGGATGCCTTGCTCCCACCATCGCTGTTTGTTTATATGATACTTCGTGATACAATGGGGATCAGTTCATTTGACTAAAAGCCCTACATTACAGGGTTACAGCCTAATGACTGAAACAAATAATAAGGCAATAAAACAGACATTTATAGGAACCTTGAGTAAGTGTTTTCAACCATAGCCCAGGGTCAACTAAATCCTAAGTAGATGGAAACTGAAAAAAGCCCACCATATATGCGTCTCTATATCATCATTTAACATCTATTTTGCATGGGAAGGACAGCTGTCCAGAAGCCTATTGTGGCATGGCTTCTGTAGTTTGATGCCAATAGCATAGGTGCATTCAGGCAGCATCAGCATATTTTACATGTCACCAGCACTTGCGAAAGACAAGCCTGTATGTATGGATACAGTGATTTGACTAAGCTTGACACAGCAAATTGCCACAACTCTCATTCTCCTAGGCATTTCTTCAGGGAGGCCCAGCATCTAAATATCTTTTCTAACCACT
The DNA here is from genome assembly GCF_046866305.1 of Octopus bimaculoides. Lineage (NCBI taxonomy): Eukaryota > Metazoa > Mollusca > Cephalopoda > Octopoda > Octopodidae > Octopus > Octopus bimaculoides. The sequence continues at coordinate 58,435,597 of NC_142931.1, read as the reverse complement.
TCATCCTGTCTTCCTGAGTTTACTCCCTCCCATAATTTGAGATTGGCACTTTACACAGCTGTCCTCATTCATAAGCATGACATGACCAAACCAGCAGTCTTCTCTCTTGCACATATGCCTCTCATATTCAGTCATAAGGCTATCAGTGTACAGGTGTTCCCAGTCTTGAATTCCTGCTATGGCCTGGAAGTCTATGGCAAACAAGAGCCCCCCCCCCCCCAACACTGAATTCATTGCTACACTTGCTACCAACCTTCACCTTACACTAACCACTCTATCTCTAGCCTCTGCATTGACCACCAAATAAAGGAGTAGAGGTTTAATTTTTTGGCCAAATATTTCTGCAGTTGCCTTACAAGGAAGGTAGCATGTTCTCCAAGGTACAAAACCCAACATCTCATCTAGGTTCTCCCAATTATTTGCACTATAGTCTTCTCTAACTTTCGTTACCCAGTCCAGCAGTTTGATACTTCTATAATTATTTGTGTAAGACATCACCTTAACCTTTGTAGCTGTTGATTATGGTACTGCTACACCAGTTGGGTAGGACTCCCTTATGGACAACCTGATTGACTAGGCTATATCCCAGAAGATATCTAGCAAGTGGAATTTGCAATAAGAAGACTCAAAGCGGGAACTAGTCATAAAAAATCAGGTATTTTTCTTCAGATGGTAATATTAGACAAAACTGGTCAATTGAATACAGCCTGCTATACTGAATAGAAGCAAAAGCACCCAAGACCAGAACTATACTATTCTAGTATTTTATGCTCCTTACACACAGCTGCTATCATTCCAGCAATTAAGCTAGTGACCCTGCTGCTGTACTGCCACATTCAACATGTAGCTCAGATCTGACAAGTATTTTATGGTGATTTGAATATTTTGCCACCGTAAGTATTTATCAAGACATTTGAAATACCAAGCCAAACTGAAACAAATACAGTGAAAGTCTGTTTTACAAACACTTTATTAACATAGCATATGCTCACAGAATGCTATACGCAGTTATTTCTTGGACTTGAAATATTCATTCAAAACATCAAGTGCTTGTGATTCTTTTCCATAGTCCTGAAATAAAAGAAATACCAAGAATTTAACTTTAAAGAACAAAATAGTCATACCTGCTGAGCAATAAGATGATATAGCATACAAAATTTACACCAAGCTGCAAATTATACTTTGTCCTACATTTTTTCTAACACACACAGATAATTTCATTTATCCAAGTCAATTGTGAGACAACTTTGCTTCTTCCAGTCTTATATTTAAGAGATGGGGAATTATGTACATTATACGCATATAAACAAAGGTTCCTTTAATTCCTACATATGTTTCAAAATATATGTGCACTCTACTCCAAAGAAGTAAGAGGTGGTGGAATTGCACATATATTCATCGTCAGGGAACCAACATATAGAAGCAAGACAAATGTGAAATGATACGGTTACGTATGAGTTATATTATATGGCCAAGTAAGTGACCATTAGAAACAAGAAAGCTTATTTACATAGAGTTATTATAGGAGGGAGGCTGTAAATGCTATACTAAAGGTTTAAATTAGATTAAAATAGGGAACAGCTAAATGGATCACAGTAAAATTAGTAAACAAAAGCTATAAGCTAAACAAGGGAGAAAATTCAGAGAATCCATCGTATATAATAATTTCTCTTTAAGGAAAAAAATTTAAGAACATACTGATTTGAAGCGAAGAATGTAAATATAATAAATAAAACAGCATAGCCTTGTGATATATTAAAATACGGATATTAACGCAAATTAATGGTAACACAAGGTACAAGATATTTTGTTGAGAAATAATAATATACATGCTTACAAGAAGATTGGGTATATTTAATTAAAGTTACTAATGGTACAAACACAACTAAAGTAGCATTACTGGGAAGGATTTACTTAACCAACTATAGAAGGGGAAAATAAAAGACAAGTGGCGATGGAGGCAGAAATAGATATTATTTAAGATTATATTAAAAGATATTATTCAGACAGAATTCATCAAGGATACCCCCATTGAATCTAGACTCACCATCTGGTGAAGCACTATCGGTGATTCAAGAAAAACTAGTGACAGACACCCATCTAAAAGAACGCACTTGTATACCAATAAGAAACTTGATGGAAATGTTGACCTTCTGTGTAGAAACTACCTACTTCAGTATGGACACTGATATATATCGACAGCAGAGGGTTTAGCTATGGGTTCGCCATTATCACCGATAATAGCCAATATATATATATATATATGCTAGCATGGAAAGCGGACGTTAAATGATGATGATGATGGAATACTTTGATAATGCAGCTTCAGGATCAACACCACTAAAACCAATCCTAAGACTGTAATATATGTTGATGACACCTTTATACTCTGGCCCAACCAGGAAGATGTCCAAGTGCTGTTAGATTATGTGAACTCAATGAAGCCATCCACACAGTTCACAATGGAAAAGGAAAAAGACAATCAGCTAGCATTCCTAGACGTATTGATAACATGCACCAAGCATGGATTCAGGACATCTGTATACCGCAAGCCCGACTTTCCTTGGACAATACCTCAACTTCAATTCCCACCATCCATACAGTGTAAAGAGAGGGATCACTCAGTGCCTAAAACATCATGCAAAGAATATAAATAGCGATCGTGATACCACAAAGAAACGGTCGAGCTCAATAATCTATCAAGCAGCAACTACCCCAAAAGCATACTATCCACTCCAATTATGAAGAGGGGATGAAACCAATAAACTGTCTACAGTCTGGCCACCCTATGTGAAAGGCCTCTCCGAAAAGATGCGTGGTCCCAATGACATCAGGACAGTATTCAAGAGTAATACAACACATTGCAAATATCTCAGAGTAAAACCACCGATAGAAGAGAATATGATCAAAAAAGGATTACTCCATGCTATGCAGCTGTGGTAGGTTATACAAAGTCGAAACATGCTGCCCCCTCAATAAGGGTAGATGAACATGGCAAAGCTGACATGAGGAGATATTGATAAATCGGGTACAGCTGATCATGTATGGAAAAATGGAGATCACCTCCTCCTGTGGGATGAAGTTAAAAAGAGAACACCACTGGAAAATATGAAAACTAAAATACAGCAGCACATATGCTAAGACACAACAACCTCCTAAGCAGATATGAGTTGCATATGGGAACCGGTATTAAGGAAGGATAGGAAAATATCAGACTTATAAGCACTAAAATTCACTCCATAATTTCCCACGGGCATATGGCGTAGCAGTTTAGAGTGCGGGCTACCAACCCCAAGATTCCGAAGTTTGATTCCAGGCAGTAACCTGAATAATAACATCGAAAAATACCTTAGGAATGAGAACGCAGATTCGAAATTCCCCCAAGATACCTGATGAAGGTTGGAGGGTATATAAGCCGAAACGTGTTAACAACAAACAAGATGAGGACAAATATCCGTCTATTGTAAACTTTACTTCTGCTATGTAGCGTTATTACTTTCTAGTAAAAGCTCAGTACTTCAAATACACATTACATATTGCCAACTATCAACGTCTTCAAAGCAATGTGTTGTTTTAAGGAGATATCACTATGCTACAAGTTTTAAGAGCCAGCACATATCCATCATACCTACCTCTTGACAATATTAGTATTTAGGCTGTACCTTCCTCAAGGGCCAGAAGAAAACTGAAGTTACAAGAAGTTATTCACAACTCCCAACATGTTAAATTCTGCCTTGTTCATATGTTAAATAGGACTTGCTTTATGCTTATGCAATAGAAAATAAGTCATAGTATGTTCAAGAATAAAGTATTTAACCAAGAGTCACTAGTCTTTTGTTCAATTCACAATACAAGAACCTAAGGTCAGAGGGAGCTAAAATACTCAACAATTGGATGAGTAATGTTAAGACAGTATTGCAGATTTAACCTGCAAGGAAGTCGTATCTTTGTATATTTCAAGTACTTCACTTCTTTCAACATTACATAACCAACAAAGAGGCGAGCTGGCAGAACTGTTAGCATGCTGGACAAAATGCTTGGTAGCATTTCATCCATCTCCACATTGAGTTGAAATTTCACCAAGATCAACTTTGCCTCTCATATTTTCAGAGTTGGTAAAATAAGTACCAGTTGAGTACTGAGCGTCAATGTAATTCACTCACCCCTCCTCCGAAATTGCTGGCTTTGTGCAAAATTTGAAATCAACATTACATATTCTTATCAAGACTATATACAAAACAATAAAAGCAACTCAATATCTAATAACTGATGAATTCCAGGAAATTCATTTACTTTCTAAAATCATCTTTCAATTATTTTTGGGCAAACTATTTCAATCATGACATCAAAGGCAATTCTTCACTAAAATTCAATTCTCTAAAGTAAGAGAAACAAATTTTCCCTCTCTCAATTAAAATGAACAAAATCATGGCTTTCAGGTCAAGGAGTTCACTTCACAACCACAGGACTCTGGGGTTGCAAATAGATCAGTGTTTCAAATAAAAATACCTAGTTATCTATCCAACACCTCCTTGAAACTTCATAACCCATGAAGCCACTGCTTATAAAACAGTATTTAAAAGAAATTTCCAAAAGAGGGTCAATATATTTGTTAGAATAGATTGCATTACCTTTACAACAACACAGCCACATCCATTCACTTTTCTGGCTTTACCTTCAACATCAATACGACGAAGACCAGCCCATTCGCCTAATTTCTTGCTGTCTTCAACCTAAAAAGAAAGACAAAATTTCAATGTGTTAATATCTATAAAATTAGCAAAGTTCAAAAAATTAGTAAACAACTATTTTCACAAAAGTCAATTTTGATTGAATCTTTTAGCATTTAAACCTATTTCCAGCCCAAATATTCTGTTTTATGTTCAAACTGACAAGATCGTGCTTATCTCACCCACCTTACAATGTCATTTTAAACAATCACAATATCATATTCTCGAAATTATGAATAAGCATTACATTTCACTTAAGCTGAATAACGGTTTAAATATCAGTCTTACTGTTTCTACAGGCAATACCAATTTTGTACACTTCTTCGCATCAACTGGGCTAGTTACTATAACCCTCAAAAAGTATTTCAGTAAAGAGAGCATCTTTCATCCCACCCAAACAACTCCATAGTTTAAAATATTACAACCAGAACATTACCAAACAGGAGGAGGCAAGTAAGTGAACCTATATAGAAATAAGGAGTAAAATATAAGGACGGCATGTTTTAGCTAGGTTAGACCTAATGATCACTAATATCACCAGATTGGATTATTCAAGTACTTCAGACACAACACATGTATGAAAACAAAGCATAACTTACTAGAAACTTCAGCTGAATCTCACCCTATCTATATATGTTTTAGATTGAGGCCATGTGAATTAAGTAAAAAGTTTCCAGTGATGAAAATGAAGACAAAATGTTAGTGGAGCCAACATCTAGCTACTAGCCTGCCCCAATATTCAGATACCTTGTGTAAAATTCACTGAATGGAATAAATTATGTTCAAGAAGAAAGCAATATTTGAGAGACAAAACTGTGTTGCAGTGAGATTATCTATTTTGCAAAAGAGAATCTCTCCACATTTTCCACTAAGCAAAATAATATTTTTCACCCTGTGACATATTTAAATGCTTCACTTCATGGTTGAAAACTTGGGGGTAACAAAATACAGTTGGGTCAGTTATTGCAATCCTCAATAGATATTTCAGAAGAGGGAGCATTTAGCTTCATCATATCCAACCATATTACATAGTATAAAACAATCCTTCAACCATGAACAATGTTACATATCAGGGGAAAAAAAAAAAAAAAAAAAAACTGTACATGTTAGAACATAATTTTTGTAACATATTCAAAGAAAATTTAGATAAACTTTATGTAAATGTAATGAAATAGATACATCTAAAGTGATTTTGTTACTCTACAATTAGCTCAACTGGGCCTTAAACTTCACCAAATTGGGAAATTCTAGTACCTCTATCTATAGATAGTACAACTATCTATACAAAACCATGTAACTCGATGGTAGAGGTTCTGTAGTTGCTTGACCTGCTAAGGATAGCAAAACCTTCTTTAAATCCCATCCTACTACTGTAAGAATACATTAGTCACATATACAATAAAAAGACACAAACGAAAGTAACAGGGCATTTCTGATCGTGGATTTACTTAATGAAGACTGACCATGGGCTAAACAGCCCCAACCACACAAACAAAAATACTTTCTATGCTGGATCAGATATGGAGACAAAATGTTAGTGGAGCCAACATCTAGCAACTAGCCTGTCCCAATATTCAGATACCTTGTGTAACTACCATTGTCTTAGTGAAAAATTCACTGAATGGAATAAATTATGTTCAAGAAGAAAGCAATATTTGAGAGACAAAACTGTGTTGCAGTGAGATTATCTCTTTTGCAAAAGAGAATCTCTCCACATTTTCCACTAAGCAAAATAATATTTTTCACCCTGTGACATATTTTAATGCTTTACTTCATGGTTGAAAACTTGGGGGTAACAAAATACAGTTGGGTCAGTTATTGCAATCCTCAATAGATATTTCAGAAGAGGGAGCATTTAGCTTCATCATATCCAACCATATTACATAGTATAAAACAACCCTTCAACCAAGAACATTGTTACATATCAGGGGAAGGAAAAAAAAAAAAAAAAAAAAAAAAACCCACATGTTGGGACAAATATTTTTTGTAACAGATTCAAAGAAAATTTAGATAAACTTCATGTAAATGTAATGAAATAGATACATCAAAATGAGTGATTTTGTTACTCTACAATTAGCTCAACTGGGCCTTAAACTTCACCAAATTGGGAAATTCTAGTACCTCTATCTATAGATAGTACACAAAACCATGTAACTCGATGGTAGAGGTTCTGTAGTTGCTTGACCTGCTAAGGATAGGAAAACTTTCTTTAAATCCCATCCTACTACTGTAAGAATACATTAGTCACATATACAATAAAAAGACACAAACGAAAGTAACAGGGCATTTCTGATCGTGGATTTACTTAATGAAGACTGACCATGGGTTAAACAGCCCCAACCACACAAACAAAAATACTTTCTATGCTGGATCAGATATGGAGACAAAATGTTAGTGGAGCCAACATCTAGCAACTAGCCTGTCCCAATATTCAGATACCTTGTGTAACTACCATTGTCTTTGTGAAAAATTCACTGAATGGAATAAATTATGTTCAAGAAGAAAGCAATATTTGAGAGACAAAACTGTGTTGCAGTGAGATTATCTCTTTTGCAAAAGAGAATCTCTCCACATTTTCCACTAAGCAAAATAATATTTTTCACCCTGTGACATATTTAAATGCTTCACTTCATGGTTGAAAACTTGGGGGTAACAAAATACAGTTGGGTCAGTTATTGCAATCCTCAATAGATATTTCAGAAGAGGGAGCATTTAGCTTCATCATATCCAACCATATTACATAGTATAAAACAACCCTTCAACCAAGAACATTGTTACATATCAGGGGAAGAAAAAAAAAAAAAAAAAAAAAAAAAAAAAACCTACATGTTGGGACAAATATTTTTTGTAACAGATTCAAAGAAAATTTAGATAAACTTCATGTAAATGTAATGAAATAGATACATCTAAATGAGTGATTTTGTTACTCTACAATTAGCTCAACTGGGCCTTAAACTTCACCAAATTGGGAAATTCTAGTACCTCTATCTATAGATAGTACACAAAACCATGTAACTCGATGGTAGAGGTTCTGTAGTTGCTTGACCTGCTAAGGATAGGAAAACTTTCTTTAAATCCCATCCTACTACTGTAAGAATACAATAGTCACATATACAATAAAAAAACACAAACGAAAGTAACAGGGCATTTCTGATCGTGGATTTACTTAATGAAGACTGACCATGGGCTAAACAACCCCAACCACACAAACAAAAATACTTTCTATGTTGGATCAGATATCGCAATCCACATTATACATCATTAAAGAGAGCATCATATCCAACACATGATTTATACAATTGTATAAAAGATTTTTAAAAATAAGCAAAACAACCAAGGTAGAGAATCTCCAAAAATGGAAATGCTGAACGTATCAAAGTAAGTTGCTGCCAATTAGTTACCCAAAAACTGCTGAAGACAGTGTTATCTTTAACCCTTTTGCATTTAAACCAGTCATACATTGCCAAAATATTCTACTTGCTTTATGTTCAAACTGGCCAGGCCTACAATATTATTCTAAAAATTAATAGTTAATTCATCAAAATCTCAAACTACAAAATAATGCACAAGTAATTCACAATAGTGTAAATAAATAAGCATTTCTTTTGACAGATAGTGTGAATGCTAAAAGGTCTATTCTATTGGTTATTTTTGCCAAAAACGCTAAGTTATAGGGATGCAAGCAAACACAGGATGGGAAGCTAGCAACAAACCCAACATGTCACCTTATAATTTCTACCTTTCAAAGTATCACCCCAAAAATCATCAATCAAGTCTGGGGGCCATTGTAGAAATTACTTGATAGTGAGAGATCATGCAAATATCTTTGACTATAAAATTAAATTCTTAATTCTAATAAGGTTCCAGAGTTACAGTTCAAACATCTTGGGTACCACTTGATCTACCTGGCCATTTATACTTTAGCATACAGACTAACCCATTTCACTGATACTACTGTAGATCACACGCTATAGTAGTACCCATCTTTGATTTATAAGTCAAATCAATCAGGTCTGACCTGAAGCTAAGCAAACTTCCAAGCATTTTGTACCATTTTCAACAACAATTGGGTCAGACACTGCAATCCTCATTCTATATTCAGTAGAGGGAGCATTTATCGTCATCATATCCAACACTACAGTAATAGTTAAGAAACACCCCGCCAAGTTATCACCAATAATGGGAATATTTGAAGCAACAGAAACCAGTATCAATCACTTGAGTAAGGGTGAAACAAACATTTTATTACATAAAATTCAATGACTAGTAAAAATAAAAACGGTTCACATATAAATGTAAGACAAAAAAACCCCAATGAGAAGCCAATCTTTATTAAACGTTCATCTTACAATGCTTGCATGGGTTAGATGGAATATCTGAAGTATTTTCTAAAACTGGATGTTCTTCCTGTTGCAACCCCACAGCAGTTTCCAGTTAAGGTTACATTCCCATAATCAGCTGGAATAACCTTGTCTTGTGTAACATTGCTCATTTATAACCATGACTTCCACTAGACAAGAGCACCTGCAGACACACAACGGGCTTCGGGTTGTATACACCTAGCCAGATTATTGCAGAAATTTGAACATGTGCAAACTGAAAACGAAACATTAACAGAAGCTATATGCAACTAGCATGGTCTAACAACCAGTAACATAACAGTAATTTTTCATCTTCACGAGGCTATTATAAGCAGAAAATGTTTGCCCAGCACAAAGCCATGACAATTTACTTGAGGTTGAGAAAGAGGGAGCGTTTATTATCATCATACTCAACAATTCTTTCACCTTGGAAGGAACATTACTTATACGGAGGTATAACCTTTCACAAGATGTGTTGCATTCATCATCATCATCATCTTGCTGAATAAACATCCATAAGAATTATGAAATCGCATACCAGTTATTAATCGAAGGTAGCCGGTTTAAGTGAGGGAGGTAACTTGCCCACCTCATAAAACAAATAGTAAGAAACGTATCACAAAAGTTATTTGGAATAAATTTACATCTGTTGCAGGTAATGTAAGTTACTCCTTAATTAACTTGCATGACAATTTTTGATAAAGTATTTCTTCACCGTCGGATTAGTGAGAAAAATTTGTCAATGACAGACGAGTTCTAATTACGAGGGCGATATACTATAACATGCCAAGCGGAAGTATTATGATGACGATAGTAGACATCTCTTTAAAATACAAAGAATGTGAGTTTGTATAGGCAATTTAACAATTAGAAATTTATGGCTGGACAGGTAATTGCAGTACTAATATCAGCTATGGTAGGGTGGGGGGTATTAAATATTACAAACCAATTGTTTAACACATAGAATCACAAGTTAAAAGCAAATATCAGCTATATATATATATATATACACACATATATATAATTATGCAAAGGACCTATAATCCTTTTAGGGATGTTTGCATCGTAGTCCTCCAGTTTTTACCAGTGTTCCGTGAAAAGCTAAATACGTTAGTTTTGCAATGATGGATATGGGTGTTTAAATTATTTATGAATGAGAAAAAGAAAATGGAGCAGTTTATTCAAAGATAGTTAAATCAATATATGAAATTCTTATCTCTACAGCCGTTTCCATAGTCAATTCAATTAGAGAAATTGGTAAATTAAATTTTCATATTTAAACTGGTTAACTGGGAGAATTTTCCAAAAAGTAGTTACATTCCAACGGGTTGGTTGGCCATGACAGGCTCGGACGTGTGTATATATATTTCCATGCATACACACCAAACTAAAATTTAACCTGAAGTTTTTATACAAATCCATCAGGTTTTACTCTCAAAAAAACTGACACAATTAGAGAAAAAAAAACTCATCAGACATTTTTAAAATCAATTTTAAAACCAAATAAACAAATAATTGCTCTTACTTTGAGGAGGTTGATACCATGTTCAGTGCAGAGAGCTTCGACTAGTTTAGTATAGCTGGGTTCATCTACACTGTTTGCCAAGATACACAAATGGGCTTTTCGTCTAGATGGGAGGAAACAAAAATAGTTTACAGACATAGAAACTATAGCGTAACACTTTAATAGTATACGCGAAGCACTCACACACACATCGATCTAGCAATAGAAACTGAAGAAAATAATTTTAAATAACAAAAAATGTTGAAAGAATGTTGACGCATGTATCATTATTTTCGCAATTAAATACCATGGAATCTTAATTTAGTCATCACAAATATTTAGACTAGGAAGAAAACTAAAACATACTTGTCTAGTGCTTTACAACACTGGCTGAGTCCTCTTTCTAAGCCATCGTGAATGAGAGAGGTCTTTAAAATCTCCTGCAAGGCAGAGTATAAGTCGAGCGAGCCAGCAGGAGCTGGGGCATCTTCCCTGTAAAGAGTAATTCATAATTATAGGTTGGTTATGACAAAGATCAATATGTAATAATTATATAAAATTCGTTTTAGCTATTTATAGTCTTTTAGTCAGCCTTTAAGTGAGTAAATGTAGTACTAAAAGTATTTTCAAGCCAAATAAAAGCATAAAAAATTCAAATAAACGAAGTATTAACATTTATAGCATGAGGAAAATGGAGGTAAAACAGGAATAAACGTGTACCTACCTTTCAGTATCAGACATTTTCTCGGGTTACTAACTGAAATTTATTAGAAAAGAAATTACAAAATAAATATTAGATGATGTTCTTTAGATGTAAATTATTAAATATTACGACGATGCTTAATAAACAATGAAATACATTAATAGATTGAACGAATGTAACATACCGTTCAATCCCGATCACAGATTCAAGAGAAAGGACAACTTCCTTTTTTGTGAGATGAACTATGGGTAAAACGGAAGTTACACATAGAAGCACGTGGATTTGCCATGTATTTTATGTAATTTTGTAAATACATAGGTATATTTTTTTCGTTTTCCGTCTACTATATTATTTTCCTGCTACAAATAAAAAATGTATTAAATATCACAAACAAACTAGCTCATGCCAGTGTGTTAACATCATTATTTCTGCGGTAGCCGAGTTTTGCTTTCAGCTCTCTAACGCTAAGGATACGAGAACACATGAAATCTACAACTAAAAAAGTTATAAGATTTAGTTTCACATAACGTAAGAAAGGCTATCGTTCAAACTACTTAGCTAACAACAGATCGCTCCATTTAAAACAAAGGTAAATAAATTTGACATATCATAGTTTGTTCGGAGGCAAACTGCGGATCGCGGGACTTTCTCAATGGCACACCTTACGAAAAATTACCTTGAATTTTTTTTAGTAATGCGGCCCGCTTCATCGTGAATCAAGTTTCAGGAGGTCGCTTTTTGAAAAAAGATTACGCATATCTTTCGAAGACTAGCAGTTACATTTTACTTACATCGCTAATTATATCTAAGTGCCCGAATTCCTTGTCCCCACCCACTTTTTTTTTTCCGGGCTGGGAATTAGGGGCAGAGGTAAAGGACATCGATCGCACCCACTTTCGGTTGTTTTTTTTTTCTACAGAAACCCACCTTTTCGACTCTCCAAGAAAAGAAAATCATCATTTCAAAATAGTGACATACTGTAACAAACAATTTTCACGCTGTATGCTTGGCTGAGTATAGATCTAATACGTTTGCTGTGAACAAATGATTTCCACAATTCCATGCCCCACTAAAAAAAAAAAAAAATTTTGGATCCCACACTCCACTACAATTTTCCTAGGCCCCACTGGTGGGGCATATGCCCCATGTTGGGAACCACTGATCTAATGTATTGAAAAGCAAAGTACAACAAAGGTTCCTAATTTTAGAATGCAAGAGGATACAAAATGGTAAAGACTCATTTTGGTCATGAATGACTGTGGAATTACATTTGCAAAGTCCTCGGGTCTATTCAATTTGACGTACAGATTTTTTAATTAATTTTTTTTTTAACTAAACACTTTGAAACTTTGGATACTGGTCGAATGTGCCATGTAGAACAGGGTTTACTTTTGGCGTTTTTGACAAAATTTTGTATTTTAGAAGTTATTTTGTGTTAAAGTTGTCGTATTTGGGTAATTTTAACCAATCAATGACGTGTATTCAGCTGAAAATAATTACTGCTGCTGTTTACGAACAACAAAACGATGAGTCTTTGACAACAGAAAACTGAAACTAGAAAATCTCCCCTAACAAAACCCTTCTTTAATAACCAGAGATGTTTTTATAGCAACATATGAGAATGTATCTATCTCTCGATCTGGACGGATGCTAGTCACATCGGCTCGCAAGTAAGTTGGCTTTTTATTTGACAAAAATTTTGCAGTTCTGAAATATTTCTTGTGGAAGAGGTGTATAAGACTATACACTTCGACCCTATTGGGTTTTTGTAATAGGAAGTGGCTCCTTTTGGAGTTTATTTCCAAAAGTTTTAATTTTTTTTCTCCGACTTATTTGCCATATTTCGTAAAACAAATATGGCTAGGCCTTTACACGTGGTCAATTTCCCTCTAATAGCAGGCAAGGAGACTGACAAGCAAGTCGTTCCACATGAACGAACCCAAGACGTAGAAACCAGGAATGCTGCGTTTACTACTACTACCTTCACCACATCCAAAAACTCTGCTGCTAGAGAAGTCTCGCCTGGCACCACCACCAGTGACAACAACAACAGGTCACCAGCCGTCAACACCGACACCACCACTACTTCAACAAACTCTGCTGCCACTACCACCACCTTTGAACCTGGCAGTACCAACACCACCATCAACAACTACAATAAGATGAACAAGACAAACAACACCACAACCGCTACAAAAAACATGTCTGCCAGCACCACTAAAATAAATTTCGCCCATGCAACTAAAAAAAAAAGAACAATAATAATATTCACCCCAAAACAAATTAAAGGCACAAAATCCCTTCTCACGAAAGATGGTGACACCGTACAAATACACATTCCAAAAGAAATAATCGAAAACACAAACAAGAAATACATAACATACAGACTGATCAACACGAAAACCAAGCGACCGAAAAATTTCACCACCAAAAAGATTGAAATTTGTCTTAAACCTATATGGCCCTATCAACACATGTTACTTGGGGGCGCAAGTTCGCCACCGTTCAAGTGCACTTCCAGAGCGAAGACTTAGCAAAGAAATTTTTCGACACTCTCTCTACACACAGATGACTTGGTGATGATACCGAGTTATCTTGGACAGAGGGTGACAGTAAAGAATGTGCCTTCACAAGTGGAGACGCAACGGATAATATCTGCCATATGCCTCGAAATGGAGGAGGCAAATATACTAGAAATTGCTACTGCAGAGGAGAAAAACTGGGAAGGGGGGAAAAAACTTGAAGTCCTCCTCCACATCACTGAAGAGGAGTCCCAAAAGATCCCCACACACATCCAACTGGCAAAGGACCACAAGTTGTATGTAGTGGTGGAAGGAAGGCAGCCACGCTGTTATGTATGCAGCAGTGAGGCATACCTCAAGGACAGTTGCCCAACCGTCACAAACCAAAAAAAACAAGGGCAACTACCAAAACCCACGAAAAAAACCCTACTACCAATATCACCATCAACACTCAAAATAAGAGAAATACCAGCAACACCGACAAATGAGAAGACAACAGCAACTGCAAGAGCAACAAATGAGGAAACAGGAGAAAAAAAAGAAAATTCCAAGACTGTCTCCCCCTCCCCCATATCACATACACCTCACACAAATAACAAGCAGCCAACACCAACAAAAACAGCAATACAACCACTCACACAAACACACACAGACGCTCACAATTTGCCCTTACCCACTTCCGATTCCTCAGAACTCTCATCGGAAGACGAAAGTAATGAGGAATAGCAAATAGCCCAAAAAGGAAGGAGGAAGAGGAGCAAAAAAAGAAAAGCAAACACCAACAAAGCAGGGAGATGCACAACTCCCGAAAACACTCCAGACACCAACACAAGCACACACAACAACAACACAAGCAACAAAACCCCAAAAGTAAACACACACACAATGCTCACTGCCATCAACACAAAAAACTCAGAGTTGATGGAATACATCAACACAAAAACAAACGAAACATAAAAACCAGCAACCACCCGCACACAACTCCGCCAGAACACATAAAAATTCTACACATAACACCAACCCTGCACCACACACTAAAATCCATTTTTCCCAAGGCAGTTGGCAAATGCCAAAAATACCTGGCGAAAAAACTGTACAGTGATCTCGAAGAAAACCCAAAAGAGGAGACACAAAAACTCTCGAATGGTAAGTGACTCTCTGTTCCTGTCTTCAAAATTTTAACACTCACATCAGAATTATGCTCATGATTGGTTGTGTAAATGTGCGTGGCTTGGGGTCCCCTTGGAAACAAGGGTACCTCCTAAACGACATAAAGTCACATAAACTAGAAATCATAGCCATAAGTGAGACCAGACTCCATGATCCGCGGGCCCTAACCTCCATGTTTGGCAGACAGTTTAACATTTATTTTTCTCCCTGTCTGCCGAGAATGGGCGGTAGTGGCACAGCAGTACTCTTTCGCAAGAGTCTGGATCTCGAAGTAAAGACAGTATTCATAGACCCGGAGGGTAGATTGGTTGTTCTGGATGTCGATGGCAGTGATGGGTGTGCTTTTCGACTCATATCAGTCTACGCACCACCTTTAACAGGTAGGCTGGATTTCTTTCGACGTCTAGAAGTATTCCTAGGAACGTCTCGTCCTTTACTTTTAGTGGGGGATTGGAATGTTACCTTGGACACGCATCTAGACTATGTGGGCAGAGATAGGAATAGACGGGAATGCAAATGCCTCAAAGACCTGCTCTGACGCTTTCAACTGTCTGACAGGTACCGACTCGACCACCCGAATGAGCCAATGTGGACATGGAGCAACCGCATCGGGTCGCCGAGATCGTATCTAGATAGAGTACTGTGTAGGAGAGTAGATAGAGATAGCGTAGGGTGTCCACAATTTGACATAGTCAGCTACATGGATCACAAACTTGTGACGTGTATGCTAGACTTAGATAAGACACATAGGCAGGGCCCTGGTTACTGGAAACTAAACGCGTCTTTCTCGTCGAGACAGGTTTTCAGAGATCGGATTAGCACGTTAGTAAAGAGGGCTTTGACGGGAGCCATCATCAATAACAAATGGTGGTTTGCCCTCAAGAGAGCAATAAAAGCAGAAGCGGTTAGGTATAGCAAAGCACTAGCCATAGACAGAAACAGAGTAGAGGGTGAGCTAGTTAAGAAGCTAGAAGTGGCATCGCATCCGACGTTTTGGTGGCAAGGTTGGCCCTAGACTAACACTTCAACGTCAAACACGAAGGGTGCGTTGTCAGGGCTAGGATGCGTGCTCTAAGGAACGAAGGTGTTGGAGCTGCTCGAGAGGCCCGGGTGGCGGAGGCGCGAACTACTCGAGCCAAGCAAAATGTGTGAGGCCTTTCAGTTGCACTTTGCTCAACTGTTTGGGATGAGTGGCAAGCGAGAACGCAGGGTGGACTTAAGTGCCTACCTGCACAGCCTGCCACGACTCTCGGCAAGAGAGGCGGAGTGCTGCGAAGGTGCCATCACGGCGGCAGAAGTGAGGGACAAATCTCCGGGTTTGGATGGTCTGCCCTCCGAGCTTTACAACTGTATGCCAGACTTGTTTGGAGACGTCTTGGTGGCGGTGTACTGCAACTGGCAGCAAAACGGGAGCATTCCCAGTTTTGTGAGCTGAGGAACTGTAACGCTGCTGAAGAAAGATCCAAACAAGGGGGACGTCAGAGATAACTTTAGGCCTATTACTCTGCTCAGTGCAGACCTGAAAATTTTGGCCAAGGTGTTAGCCAAGCGGTTGGCACTTGTCATCGAGAAATTGGTCGGCAAGGCGCAAACATGCGCCGTGCCGGGCCGGAGCATCCATGACAACCTCCATCTGATGGACTACATCATAGAGCGGGTAGTTAAGGAACCTGTCATGGGTGGGGCCCTGATCAATTTAGATCAATTGAAAGCTTTCGATAGGGTAGACCATCAATACTTGGAGGCTGTCCTCATAGCGGCCGGCTTCGGTCCCATTTTCCACGGCTGGATGGCTGCCTTCTACAGAGGCATCTGTTCGGTAGTTCGCGTCAAAGTGCATCTATCAAGACCCTTCGACATTGCACGTTCGGTCCGTCAGGGATACCCCCTCTCGTCGCTCCTGTACGTATTGACTCTCAAGCCATTACTGCGGAAGCTGGCGACGCTGAGGGGCATCCCGCGAGAGTTGGGATGCAGGACGGGTGTGTTGGCATACCCGGACGTCACCGTCGTAGTGTCTAGCCAAAAAGACATTGAGCTTGTCGGCGAGACACTGAAAGACTACGAAGCGGTAACGGGAGCGAAAATCAACTGGGATAAGTCAGTGAGCTTGCGGCTCGGCACCTGGAGAAGCAAGCCCATGCCGTCAAGCAGCGCCTCCGTCGTGGGACGTTGGACTGACGGTCCGGTTGATTTGCTCGGGGTCTGGTTAGGTCCGGACCGCCAAACGGAGAAGAACTGGGACAAGATAACAAGAAGGGTGGCCACTCTAGCCCGGCAATGGGCCGAGAGGAAGCTGTCCCTAAAAGGTCGGGCGGAGGTGGCGAACATGTACATCGCGTCTTTCATCTACTACCGCCTGACTGTCGTTCCTTGTCCCAACCCTACCATCACCAAGCTGGAACGCATCCTCTTCCGCTTCTTGTGGAAAGGAAGCGTTCCGATGGTTAGGCGATCCGTTTGCTGCCAACACCCGTTAAAAGGACCGGACATGCCGTGGTTGATGATGCGCAGACACGCACTGAGACTGCGACATCTCCAGCTCTACGTAGACAACGGTGAACAGGTGTGGTCGCCGTTTGTGCGGCACGCTTTCTAGCAGCTCGTCTCCATGACCGAACTGCAGTCATGGATCAAGAAGAGGCCAAGGAAGGGCGAATGGCACCGCGAGTGTCGTGTTGCTCTCCGGCAACTCCAACACCCGGGCCAACCTTGAGCGACTGCATCACAACTAACGCATTCTATAGTGGATTAGTGGAGGGAAGGTACAACGACGATGTCGGGGCGAACCTGGGCGTCAACGAGGAATACCTGACCCGCCTGTTTAAGACGACCTTTGGGCCGGGACCTATGGACAACTTCCAGAGATCCCTGGCCTGGCAGTGTTATCGAGAAGCACTACCCGTTCGGGATAAGCTCTACAGGCATGGCTCGAGAAACATGGGGCCGACCTGTCCAAGATGCGGGCAGAGCGATGAAACCGTTCTGCACACACTCGTACAGTGTCCCACCATTTCCGAGCTGTGGGCTTACGTCGAACAACTGCTCTCGCGTGGGACGAGTCAGTCTATCAACCGAGTCTATTGTGAATATTGTCGCACCTCCTTCCTTTAAACGGGAAGGAAGAGCTATTTTCATCGCACTTGTGGCTATGGCGAAAGAATGTGTATGGTGGACGCGTCTGAAAGGTCTAGAAACAAAGACTTTCCTCTCTGGGCAATCTCTGATCAACTTCTTCAAGTATCACCTGAAGAGGAAGGTGAGAGTAGAAAGGGAAGTCTTGTCTAGTGAATGCTTCAAAAAAAGATGGGTGAATGTAGCAAGAATGGCATGTGTGAATGACGGAGCCACCTTGAGCATAACCCTATAAAGGAGTAAAAAAATCCCCAAAAAAAAACAAAAAGGCAAAAGAGAGTCACTTACTGTTATAGTTTCTTCAATAACAATGACAATATTGACCGAGGTTACCGTGGTCTTTTCCGTAGGCTTTTCTTTCCACAGCTAAACCTAAACTGTCCTCCCCTTTTTTACATGAGAACATTACTGTGATACACGATCCCTATTGATCGTTATTTTTTTTCCGAATCCCTTTTGATCAAACTCCTCCCTTTTTCTTTCCTATGATCCCCCCCCCCCCCCAAAGAAAAGCTCTACATTGTATTTGTCCTATCTGTGTTGAGCCCTGTGTGGCTAATAAAAGAAATGTATCTCTCTATCTCTCTCTCTCTCTCTCTCACAAAACTGGGAATGCTCCCGTTTTGCTGCCAGTTGCAGTACACCGCCACCAAGACGTCTCTCTATATATTAGGCTCCAATCTAATTTGGCAGAGTTTCTACAGCTGGATGCCCTTCCTAACGCCAACCACTCAGAGTGTAGTGGGTGCTTTTTACGTGTCACCCGCACGAAAACGGCCACGCTCGAAATGGTGTCTTTTATGTGTCACCCGCACGAAAACGGCCACGCTCGAAATGGTGTCTTTTATGTGCTACCCGCACAAGAGCCAGTCCAGGGGCACTGGCTATGATCTCACTTGGCTTGCCGGGTCTTCTCACGCACAGCACATTTCCAAAGGTCTCGGTCAGTAGTCATCGCCTCGGTGAGGCCCAATGTTCGAAGGTCTTGCCTCACCACCTCAGCCCAGGTCTTCCTGGGCCTGTGTGTATATATTATGAATCTAGTAATGTCTGTGTATATATTATGAATCAAGTAATGTATGTGCTTGTGTGTATATATTATGAATCTAGTAATGTATATATATATATATATATATTTATTTATATGAGCAACACACACATACACACACGCACATATGTACACCAATTGCATACATATTTTTTGTACGCATACATGTTCGTATGTGTGTGTGTGTTGCCTGTATATCAACAAAACACACACACCTTGCCTTACATATATATATGGATAAATGATTTGAAATAAATATATTTTGGAAATGGCGATTTACGGTACAATACCTAGAAACGTGAAAATCAGACCACATGGGTTTGTTTACATCAATTCGGCAGAGATAGAGAGAGTGCGTTCTCCCTCTCTATCTCTCTCCCTCCCTTACACACATTTATCTCTCTTTATTTCTTTCTTTCTTTCTCTCTCTCCCTGTCTCACACACACAGCAACATTACACACACACACATGCTGCTCTCTCACACTAACAAAACAACTTCACATACACACCACACTTTCTGTCTGGCACACTCACTATAAAAAGATAGCGTCTATTTCTTTTTGGCAACATGTGTTTTGTGTGTAATGTTGCTGTGTGTGTGTGTGAGAAAGAAAGAAAGAGAGATAACTGGCATGTGTATGTAAGGGAGGGAGAGAGAGGGTATTTTTTTCTGTTTGATTGCTGCTTGCCACACAGACGCTGGCAAAGAAATGTTTCTCTCCTTCACCCTCCCTCTCACAAACATACAATTTCTCTCTCTCTCTCTCTCTCTCTACTTCAGCGCATACGCACAGATTTGACTTCGCCATGTCAACAAACTTCAAAATTGGTAAAAGTTTATCGATTTTTACA
Source organism: Octopus bimaculoides (assembly GCF_046866305.1). Classification (NCBI taxonomy): domain Eukaryota; kingdom Metazoa; phylum Mollusca; class Cephalopoda; order Octopoda; family Octopodidae; genus Octopus; species Octopus bimaculoides. The sequence continues at coordinate 58,415,571 of NC_142931.1, read as the reverse complement.
GGTATACGCGGATACCTCTGAGAGAGAAAGTTCACTAAAATGCACATAGGGTTATTCCGAATCTTCTCCTAAAATTGGAGCGACATGCGTGCTAATTTGTGGACGTGCATAAACCACATTCACGTACACACACACAAACATCTATTTTATAGATATTGATATATATACACACACACACACATTAATAATAGGCAGAAGTTACAGAGTGACAATGACCAAATTCGTGCTCAATAAGTGCCAATACACGAAACTTTCAGCTTTTGACTTACTCTCTAACTTCTGCTGATTATATATATACATACACATATGTTTAAAAAAATCTCATCACGCAATTGAACCAATAAAAGAGCCTCTACCTCATCGCTCGACATACTAAAAATAACAGCCAAAGTATCCCCCTACCTAAATCACACACCCATTGTATGTAATGTCCTAGATTATCCCTAAAAAGACGGTTTGCTGAAGACTGGAATGTCTTTGATGATAGGTTTGCAGTATCAGGGTTGATTTGAAGCTAAATAACAACAAAATTATTATTGAGACAGACCAATGACGGAGCCTGTATATTGTTGCATGACCTGCTAGAAAAAGTAGCCAAACTTTTTTTATATACAGAATAGAAAAATCTCTGACACATTCAACCAGTATCCGAAATTTCAAACTGTTTAGTTAAAAACAATTAATTTTAAAATCTGTACGTCAAATTGAATAGATCCAGTCCCCTTCCAAGATACAAGTCTGGACAAATTTGTTTATGGAAGACCAGCAGTCACTCATGCATGCCAACCTCCTCTCTTTGAGCCACTGATGTTATCCAAGAGAAAGGCAACGGTTGATACAGCTTAGCACCAGTAATATTGCAACTGTTTTCTACAGCGAATGAACTGAAGCAATGGGAAATAAAGTGCCGTGCTCAAGAACACAAGACATAACCCAGTCCGGGAATCGAATTCACTATCTCATGACTGACACTCTAACCACTGAGCCATGTGCCTTCACAAGAAGATATATCAGCATGTAAAAAAGTATGCTGTATTTCCCAAAAATAAAGCTGATTCTGCAAAACTGATGATCTATTTAGAATCAATACCTTAAATTGGTGTAAATATACTTTGTGATTAAGAAGTTCACTTTGCAACCATCTGATTTCAGGTACATTCCCACTATGCAGCACCTTGAGCAAGCAAGTGTCTTCTACTAGAACCCTGGGGTAACCAATACTTTTGAGTGAATTTGGTAGATAGAAACTGAGTGAAAGGTTGTTGTTGTTATTGTGTGTAGGTAGGTATGTAGATAGATAGATACACAGACAGATAGACAGACAGACAGACAGACAGATAGATAGATAGATAGAGAGAGAGAGAAATCTGTCTCCCCACTTGACAACAGATATTGGTTTATGTTCCTATAACTTGGCAGTTCAGCAAAAGAAACTGATAGAATAAGTAGCAAAGTACTGGAGTCAATTTGTTCAGGTAAAAATTTTCAAGGCAGTGCCCCAAATGACTGATATAAACAAAAGAATAGATAAATTATACCCATGAATAAGTCTTTTAAGGCAACAGAATTTTTTTTTTTTTTTTTTTTTGCAAATATAATGATTGTTCTCTTCAAGGGTGTAATTTTAATTAATTCAAAATTCTTAGTTGACAACACAATTATGCAAGGACCCATTTCCATTAACATATTTTTTAGAGCCAAGTAGAGGACTGATGATGTCATTACAATTATTATATTTTATATTCTAATGAATTCTTGCTCTTTGCTCTTCATTTAACAGTGATTCTCAACCAAGGTCCTTATGGCTCCTGAGGGTCCATATAAGATTTTCAGGGGTCCACGTGATAAAATAATAAATTGGGGATCCACAATAATACTTTAAGGGCCCTTGAAAAAAAATTGCTTTAGATGTATATATTGGTTTGTATTGGAAGAAAGAGCTAGATTTCTCTCTCCAACATTTTACATAGTTCAATCTACACAAGTTAATGTGTGAAAAACAAAACAGGAATTTTGAAAGAAGTTTCTATAAAACTAGTTTTTTAAACATCAAATGGCTATGGGGGCCCACCAGAATAACATAGCAATCAAAGGGATCCATAGATAAAAAATGGTTGAGAATCCCTGATTTAAATCATCAAGCTCTTTTTTAAAAGCAGCTAAGTGATTGTGGATATAATAAACCTTAATATTCATATCTCAAAAATGGTTATTAAAATTGGAGAGGGTGTTCTTTACGAATTCAAAGTAGTTGTTTGCCTTAATGGTTGCCAAAAGAGATTTTGACAACTATGCACAGGATACAATGTTACCCATTGAAGTCATGAAATCTTATATAAACTCTCTTAGTTAACTGCTTTAAGTTTTTCCATCCTCAGCCCAGGGAACATATTGCAAAAGTACACAAGATAGACCTTTGTTCAATGCCTTTAAGCTTTTGTAGTGAAATAAACTGATTTAATAATATGTGGTTGTCTTAATAGCATATGATATATTAATATTTGTTATATTATATCAAAATAGATCATTAATTAGAGCTGGAAGTTCAAAACTAATGCCACCTTTTGAATCAGTTACCCCCATTTATCAGGGATGAAGTATAAGTTCTAAAATCTACACTTCTGCATCTCCAAGGCTTTTTCACCAAACTTCTGAGTAGACATAAATTTCCTAATATCATTATTGATCAGATTATACCTTGCCCTATTCATTACCTTAAACTTACTTGTAAGATGAAAAGGTAAAATTATGAGGTGAAAAAGAGAAAACAGCTAGACAAGGTGTGACGCCATATTTTTTTTTATGGGGCATGAAAACTTTATTGTTATTTTGGAGAATAAAATAAAATAATATACTTGCATGATGTGTATTATTTTATAATTTCATTTGATTACACGATTTCCATTCTATGAATAAATTTTGTTTTCTGCAAACTTCACTAGAATATATTACATGCCAGAAATTCATTTATAGATTTAATACAGTTTAAAATCTATATTAAATAATAATTTTTGTTCCTTTATATAACAGTAACTTGCGAAGTGATTAGAAAAGTTCAATATAAATTTTCACTGTTTGGCCATTATTTTTGTTTATATTTATGATAATTTTTGTCATCATCATAATTATTCATCATTGGAGAATAGTTTCTCAAATCTTAAAAGCTCTTTCTTACTTATTCTATTGTCAAAATATTCGACGTAGGAAGGATTTTCATGGCCAAAGGTAAAACTCTCTAATTCGGTAGAACATCTACGAAAGCCAATGCCCAGTTCCTTTTCATCGATTATTTGTAGATTTATAGCCAATGAGGGTTTTATCTCAAAACTGTTCAACAAAAGGCTATATAATGAACTGACAGTTAGATATGGTCCGCCTTCACCAATGGATTCCATCCACTTAAAAAAGTTATTTGCTACTAATCGTATCTCACTATTGTTATAAAACTGAACATTCAATTTGCTTGAAGGTTTATTGAATATTACTTTCTTAATGTCTTTCATTTCTATTTCTTTTTTCAATTCTGGAAGAAGGTAAGTAAATTCTGTTTTTGTCTTTGCTTTCTTTATAATGCATTTTGAGAAAGTTCTTTTACAGTCATAAATTCTGATATCTGATTTAAGTTTCTTTTTCAAATTGAGTTCATTTCTTTCAATTCTCTCCAGTATAGATGGTTTACGTATGTATTTTGTTTTAGCATCTATAGAAAAGTCTGAAGCTTGGGGCAGAGATTTAAACTGGAGTTTATTAAGATTCTTCTGTTTTACTTTCTCTTCTGTTAGCTTGGTATGTTTATTGTTGCTATTATTACTCGGATATAGAACAGGAGTCACTCCACCAATATGATAATTTTGGGAAGAACAAGGTTTCAGTTCTCTAGGGTTAAAATCACCACTCTTTAATGACAAGTAATATTTTGAGTCTTTTAAGTTAGTACCAACTATATATTTCCGTTGCAGCTTGAGTAACATTTCTATATCTTTTTTTCTCTATAAACAGAAAATAATGATATTAATGTATATTATGTTTATATTTGTGTGTACACATACATACACGTTTGTGTGTACACATACATACACAAGCCAACATCAAAGGGAAGAAGAGAAGGAACAAATACCCTGGTACTCAAGGACCTACAAAATGTTCAAATTTATGTTAGGTTACAAGACCAGTCTTGATCTGAACCTGAACAAGGCACCTCTTAAAATGAGCTAGTTCTGACATATTGTGCAAAAATCTGAAGAGGAACTTTGTAAAAAACAAATAAAAAAAAACTTCAACACATCTTTAATTTTATATAAAAAGAAAATGATGCCTGTCAAAAGAAGTGGATGTCACTACCAGTAGTACTAACCATGTGATTTAATTCCACAAAACTGTTTGATAATACTTGTAAAGAAAAATGAACACCATTGGCTATATTACCAGCCACAAAATTATCCAAAACAGCCACCTACTGATGCCTATGGATAAGAGCTGAACTACATGACCATTTAAAAGGTATCCAACAACTGTATTTGCACCACAAACCAGTTTCTTGCAAGACAATCTTTCACAGAACAATCACATGCATAACAAAACACAATAAAGTGCATTATATATATAAAATATGTAAAAGGGACCTGTGCTGGTGACATGTAAAAGGCACCCATTATGATGACACATAAAAAGCAGCTACTACACTCATGGAGTGGTTAGCATTAGGAAGGGCATCTGGCTGTAGAAACCAAGTCAAAATAATGGTGCCATGTAAAACGTACCCAGTACACATTGTAAAGTGGTTGGCATTAGGAAGGGAATCCAGCTGTAGAAACCATGATAAAACAGACAATGGAACTTTGTATGGCTCCTGTCAAACTGTCCAACCCACATCAGCATGGAAAATGGACGTTAAAGGATGATGATGATGATGATATATAGCAATATTATATTTTCATTTTTATGTTAAACCAGATTTTAAACTTTTTAGCACTTTTTGAAAAGACAATTTCTTGTCTGAAGCATCAGTCGTTAAGAAATTCCTTCTTTCTAAATATTTTTAACAACTAGAGTTCATTGAGACTTGCGAATAGAATTTTCTGTTCCATTCAGATGTCATCATCATTTACAATTTCTTTTTCTATACTTGCATGAATTGGACAGTTCAAACATGAACTGATAAGTCAGAGGGCTGCACCGAACTCCAGTGTCTATTTTGGCATGATTTCTACTGCTGGATGCCCTTTCTGATACCAACCATTTCATCTGAATGTACTGGATCCTTTTTTTTTTTCATTGCACCAGTACTGGTAAGTTCACCAAACACTCACAAGACAAGACCCCTCATATGAGTGGAGTAGAGTATGTAATTATTTTTATTCATTATTCTTCTCATACTTCAATCTACTGTTTGTATCTAAAGCATTATTAGATTTAAATAATCTTGTTAACAGCAGTTGTGCTTTTTATAACAGCTTTTGTGTCATTTGGTATATATATGATATGTTTTGTTCATAATGTGGTATTACACACTAAAAGTAAACAGTGTAGGGTTTAATTTAATAACTGACTTTCTTCTGTTTTGAGATACTGCATACTTCAATATTTTACTTTGCATATATGCTGAAAGTGTATATACTAGAATATAATTATTAGCAGTATGTATATTTTTATTTGAGTAAAACATATATTTCAGTAACCACAAGCCTGCAGTCTATAATTTGCAATTTTATACATAGCAATATTATATTTTCATTTTTAGGTTAATGCAGGTCTTAGAAACTTTTAACACTATTTGTAATTGTTCAATTTCTTGTCTGAAGCCATCTCCAATCAGAACTGCCTTCTATGACATATTAGCTACTAGAGTCCATTGAGACTCATTTGACTAGCTCATAAAATTTTCTATTCCAGCCAGATGTAAATATTACTATGAATAAATCACATAATCCAGCTATATGTTGTAGAATTAATACTTGCATTTCTATAATGAAACCAGTAATGGTAGAGTCAGACTTCAACAAGTAATAATTGCCTTTCATAACCATCATCATTTATCACCAAAATTCTTCAAGAAGACTGAGAAGCGTTGATGATAGATTTAGAAACCTTACAGTTCCAAATAAATTGCAAGATCACATAAAGAAATGGAAAAATAACTTGATAACATAAAGAAATAACTTGATCACATAAAGAAATGGAAAAATAACTTGATAAAAAGTAAGCTAAAACTATAACAGTCATGTTTTCAATCCAACAAGTCTAAATGAATTGCTGTTTGCCATATTTACAAATATAAATACTATACAATAAAACAGTAGAAAAGGAAAATGGTATGATAGAATTCTAGAAAAAATTGATTAAGATGACAGAAACAGTAACCCAGAACACACAAAATATAGAAGAAATTTTACAGTTAAAGATAGAAAGTGAGGTTAGTCAGAAAGCAATTTATTTTAAAAATGCTTATCTTCAGTGTATTTATATTGTTAAAACTATTATAGCTTCCATTTGGCAAATATACATATGTACAAAAACTGAGCAACTACTCTCAGGAGAGACTTAGAGATATTCTTGAAAAAGTACTTTTTGCGACCCAAGTCTAAACATTCCGACTTGTCTCATGATGTGATAAAGTAAATGTTATGGGTGATAGCATTAAGCCAATGTCCAGTTCCAGATAGGTATTTTGTTGGCTAACTTAAACTAATTATGATTGTCACTCTGGTTTACTGCCTATAGGGTTTACTGGTCTACAACATGTCCTTAAGTTTACTATGGCTCTTAGGAAACAGGAATCATGTTCCTGCCAACAATAGTTTTGTTGTCCCACTATTGTAGAGTTGGCAGAATAAACACAATGTCTTCATAGTTTAGCATCATCTGGTATTGTGTGCAAAATCTTTGTTTAGAACATGTTTCAAGATTTTGCTTTTTACTGCCATCATCTTATTAATTTCATCAACCAATGTAATTAGTGTACCTTTGCTTCTTTGCAAAATGCACAAAAACTCAATACTGTACCTTGCATTTAAAGTTCTCCATAATGTGTTTTCTAAGGAAATGTCGAAACTAGTCTTTGCCTGCACTTTCGTTCTCCACCTAAAACTGAATTATCTTCAAGAAAAATTGTCCCATATATTCAAATGTCAATTTTCTGCTTTTATATCATGCCACACATTCACATGTATTTTCATTGTCTTGCATGCATGGAAAAAAAATGAAAAGAAAAAAAAGTGTCAGATTATTAATATTGGAGGATAAGAAACTGAAACTAAAAGTATAGTTAAAAGAAGTGCTAATGTTAGTTTTGAAAGAGCTAAACTGTGCAAAAGTGCCAATGTCACTCTGTCATTGATTACATTGAACTTGAAAAGAATAGTGGCCAATACATAAGTGTTTTCTTCTTATATATTGTCCATCCATCAGTGATAATGTCTGATGTTAACAAGCATAACCAATTCAGGAAAAACATAAAAAGAACAAAAAAACACGTAACTGTAACAATGCAGTCAGAAATTACAATAATATTGTTTGAAAAGATGTGAATATAAACTAATTCATCCACAATTTATGGCATTTAAGGCAAGTTAATGCAAGGGAAGGTGTTGATTTATGGCAAACACTAAAGTGTAATTTAAATAATTTAGAGCAAAGCAATATGAAAATAAATTGGTTTCGAAAATAATGTTGTGGAAAATGCCAAGCAGTTATACAATGACTAGCTGACGTACCCGGTAATTCCCGGGAAAGTGGGGCTTATCCCTTGGTTCCATTCTCATAATTGTTTCATTTATCCAAAAACAACAATACAAAGTATGTAGCCCTTAAAACGGTTTTTGTGCATTTACAGAGAATACAGAACTGTCTTACACAGGATCTTGTTTTTAGGAATTCTCAATAAGTTATGAATGCCAGAAAGTAATAGTTATCATGCTAAGCTGTTGTGAAGTGGTTTGTTTAGGAGAGAGAGAGAGAGAGAGAGAGAGAGAGAGAGAGAGAGAGAGAGAGAGAGAGAGTTGGTGCTGAGAGGCAAGAGAAAAGGTATTGCTATTATGCTGTGGTTAGTTGAAAGAAGTAGAAAGTAGAAGCATAAACATGTTAGGTGTAGGGACCTGTGGTGTAGCTGAAGTGAGAGACACAGAAATAGAGTAAGTGAATGTTGACTGAAAAGAACACGGGAATAGAAAGTAGCTATATGATTTTAAACGTCGTATAATAGAATACTGTGACAGACTATTATAATAGAAGTTTAGTTATTGTTAAAGGTTTTCATGTTCAACTGTTTTCAAATCTTCAGTCTGTCGATAGAAAGATGAATGACAATATATATCAACACAAGTTAAATCAAAGTAAAATGATCTTCCCAAATAGCTGTGGTTGTTACTTTTACCTTTTTATGTGTAGCAGTTCAAAGACTGAGGCCATGCTAGAGCACCATAATAGATTTTTTCTTTTTTAGTTATTTGGTTTAAATGTACGTTCATATTGTTAGAGTAGACAAATACGTACATCAACAGAAATATAAGTAGAATATAAGACAGGCTGATAGATATATAGGTGGGTATGTATGTATGTATGCATATATGTAGGTAGGTAGATAGATAGTCCCTTCAATACTACCCATGTGGATTTTTATATCTTCTCAAGAATCAAATGTTTCACAAAAATGGCAAAGGTAAAGAATACGCACACCCAATGTTTAGGGTTAGGGTTAAGGTCATGCCAAAAATGGGTGGTGTGTGTATTTTTTACCTCCGCCACAAAAATATACACTTTCATCATACAATTTTCAAAATGACCGTGGAATTTCCACGGGTACTTGCTAATTATATAGTATAAATTTAGCTGCACTTGGATACATCTCGTGGCACGCCAAAGTACTTGACGTAGATTGTAGAGGTTCTATCACTATCACACTTAATTGGTCACCCAATTTAAGATTGTTACCATCTGACTCTCGGATGCTTAAGTAGTAAAAATTTTTAAAAATCACTGCCCTTCTCGTTGATGTATACAACTGACAAGATGCTAGTGATGTACTTCATGTCACACCAAAACTTTTCATCTCCGTAGCATTTTCACTTTCAATTTGTAAGGCGTTCATATAAAATGCTTAGAGAAATCAGCTCTTTCTCTATACACACACATATATATATATATATATCGAAGATGTACTTGCATAGCAAGTGACCTGACCTAGGATCGTGTGCATCGTTTGTAAAAAAAAAACATAGATCTAAAAGAAGCACACTCTAAAATGTAGATCAGTATATATTAAAAATGGGGAAGGTCAATTTATGGGATTACTTTAGGTTTCCTGTTCATAAAAGGTTTAGCTTGATGGTGTATTGTCAGATCCCAAAAACCTGTTGGCCCATGACCTCTTAAAAATATTTTTAATATATACTGCTCCACATCTTAGATTGTGCTTCTTTCGGATTTGTTTTACAAACAATCCTTTTCATTCCCTGGCCAGAGTGTTTAATAGAGACCGCATGGTTTATGTTAAATAACTGACCGGTAGACCGTGCTTATACATATTTACGGAAACCACGAGTCTCTCTTAAATATGGAACAATTTGACCTCGGTTACTCCACTAAAAATATACTCACGCCATCCATCGGGATCTATTTTAAAACGGGGGCCACATTTTTCATTAATGTTTTACGTAGTGTTTTTGGTACGGAAAGACTTTCAAACTTCGTATACTTATCTATTTTGTGTTATAGAACAGAAAAATATTTTTGTATTCGAATTTATTTCATGTAAAAAATTGTCTTATTTCGATAATTTCAACCAATCACTGACAAGTATTCAGTTGTTTATATTTACTCCTTTGGCTGATTAAGCGATGTAAAGCGTATTTAATCTCCATACCTTCGTTTTATTTGCTTTTTTCATTTTAAATTTGCTTTAACCCTAACCGTAGGGTTAGGGTTAATTGTTTCAGAATCGTTTGTTTATGTAGTCGGCACTTAATGGATATCGGCTGAATGGACGCCAGTGATTGGTTGAAATTACAGAAATACGACAACTTTCACATGGAATAACTTATGGATTTCTTTTTTTTTAAAGAAGACTAAGAGAAAAAGATGTTTTATATGACACATTCTACCAGTGTTCCAAGTTTCAAAGTGTTTCGTTAATGAAAAATGTGGCCCCCGTTTTAAAAAAGATCCGCTGTACATCCGAATGTTGCTGGAAAAAATATTTTATAGTTCCATATTTTTAAGAGGTCATGGGCCAATAGGTTTTTGGGATCTGACGATACTTTTCTACTCTAGATATGAGGCCCGAAATTTTGGGGGAGGGAGCCAGTCGATTAGATCGACTCCAGTATGCAACTGGTACTTAATTTATCGACTCTGAAAGGATGAAAGACAAAGTCAACGTCGGCGGAATTTGAACTCAGAACATAAAGACAGACGAAATATCGCTAAACATTTCGCCCGGCATGCTAACGTTTCTGCCAGCTTGCCGCGTTTGGGTTCTGACGATACGCCATAAAGCTAAACCTTATAACCTTTTTGATGCCAACCCGCCTGGCTCTGTAGTACAAATGTCTTGTTTTCATAAGTTCTAAATTAAAATCTTCCACTAAACCTTAGTCACAATTTATGTTCTTAACATTAGCTTAATGATAACTAAGTTATTTTACTAAATTCTTTGTTATATTTTAAATTGAGAGAAACAGGGCATCTCAACAGAAATATGGTAACAAGAGGTTTAATGACAGGAAGCCCATGGTAATCCCATAAACCGGCCTTCCCCATTTTTAATATGTATATATATGTTTAGAGCAAAATGACATTTAAATCTGAAACAGTGTAAGATCGTAACTATTCATCTTTTTCTTTTACAAAAAGCACGTTTTATGGTAAGCTACCTTCTTGAGTATTTCAAGTTTATCGCATAATAATTCCTCTAAATATAATGATTCCGAATGTAAGTTTGTATAGCCTGGTAAACTCACTCTTTGATCGGTGGATTAAACCGTCTTCCGTTAGAAACAGCCTCGATGCGCCGCACCTGTGAAAATACAGCATTCAAACTAAAACAAAAAACAACTCACAAACGTCCATCTAAAACAGTGGTTCCCAACCTGTGGTCCGTAAAAGTAATACAGGGGGTCTGTGAGCTAAAATTTCATATATACATACATAAGGATAAGCATATTAAAAGGGGTTCGTGGGAAAACTCATTTAAATAAAAGGAGTCCTTGGTTGTGAAAAAGTTGGGAACTACTGTTCTAAAAGAAAAAAGGACAATGTTTAAATATATAAAAGAACAGGATGGTTACAGTCAGAATGTATTTGACCGTAGGTTTATCTAATCTGTGCTGACTTGGAGCTAACCAACAACGAAAATCTCGATCTCACCACAAGTTTTGATTATAAAAGATTTTGCCAAGAGTTGGGTTGCGTGAGGTTTATAATGAACTTCCAGGTTGTAGCTGTTTATCTCCGGGTCAGCCCTGATCGAGCAGACCTATCATTAAAGGCGTTCTAACCCTGACTATCTTGTCTTTTGAATACCAAAGATTACATTGTTAAATGAATTTTTATTTTTGATGGTAGTGTGTGAGTTGACGGATGTTTGACTGCCATTTCTAGCGATCGTCTACAGGATCTTTTGTCACCTGAGATGTAGCTTTGATCTGATAGTACTTTAAAATTGCAAATTAAAAAATTAAAAGTATTCTTATAAGATTTCTTGATGCCAATAATGGTACTGTAAATGTTTCTATCAATATTTCACGCTAGTCAGAGCCATCATACTGCTCTTCATATTCCTTAATTTTCATTAATGAAAATTAAAGCAGAAAATTTTTCTCTAAATCACTGAATCATTCCTGTCGCCCAGTTTGAAGTGTATTATATATTTTGGAAATAAAGTGTATATTTCGTCTAGTATGGAGCAGGAATCTTTAAGAAAATCGATCCGAGACGAGAAATTTAAGGACCTAGAAGTTTTTCGTATAGCTTTTATTCTGAATTCAATATTCACTTTGAAAATTTATCGATAAAGACATCGGGAATTTCAAAATATTAAAAAATAAACACAGGAGCTTAAATATCAATAAATTCCGCATCACTTACTTAGTGTTATTTGTGAGAGCAATTTATTTTTAAACTTGCGCCCTATAGCCAATTAATTGCAAGAGAAATGTGAAATTAGTTAAACATCCAGTTGCTTACCTGTAGAATAATATTATCAATAATAGAAAAATTGACATTAATATTTTATTTCGTCATAAGAAAGACGTTTTTCAAGCATAATTACGAATTACGTCACGCACAAACACGTGCAAGTAGAATCCCCACCATCACCACTAAAAAAACGACAAATAGATTTCCTTCCTCAGTCTTTTTGGTCAGCTCTGATCCAACGGAACTATAATCAAAGATGTTCCGTCTGGGGTTATCCCGTTTTTGTTTCAGGTAGAGTATATCTAGGGCTACATTATCTATTGTGTCTCCTTTTCGTTTTTCAAGACGGATGGCTGTAATTTCAGGGAAGATTGGCTATTATTTCTAATAGGTTGCGTGACCATACAGAACAGAAATTCCCACACCCTTCATTCATTATTATATCAAAGCACACAAAGAACGTTATTATTCAGTAGATGTAGAGGATCTTTTTAGTTTGACGGGCAACATTTTTCATTTATATTTTATGTAGTGTTTTTGGTACCGAAACACTACTTGTATATTTTGTGTTATAGAATAGATAAAAAATTTTGTATTCGAAGTTATTTCATGTAAAAAGTTGTCGTATTTCGGTAATTTCAACCAATCATTGACGTCTATTGAGGTGAAAACAATTAGTGCCGTGGAATGTAAACAACGGTGTCATGGGATCTTTTCCCTTGAATAAAATTAGTGCCGTTGTTTATATGACACATTCTACCAGTATCCCATGTTTGAAAGTGTTTCGTTAAGAAAACAAGTGTTGCCCGTCAAACCAAAAAGATCCGATGTAGATTTAATCTTGAGGAGATAAAAACCACAAACTATGTCATTCCATTTACAATAACATACTTCGATAAATCTAGATTCAGTTCTCTTTTGTCACCCAAGACAAAATCTAAGAATTACTTGTGCCTGCAGGCAGATCCGTGTCTCTCAATCAGCAAGGAAATTTCACCCTTTGATATAGTTTTGAATGAGGCAAAAACAAAAACAAAAAAAAACATTGGATTTTAAGGGATGCATAGAATAAGCACCTATTTCTTTGTTAGTACATATAAATTCTTCCTTACTATAGGCACAAGGCCTGAAATTTTGTGGGCAGTGGTTAGTCAACTTTATTGACCCCAGTACTCAACTGGTAGTTATTTTATCAATCGTGAAAGGATGAAAAGCATTGTCAACCCCAGTTGAATTTGAACTCAGAACGTAAAACTGGAAGAAATACCACTAAGCATTTTGCATGGCACAATAACAATTCTGCTAGCTTGTTGGTTACGCTAGAACTACTACTAACAAGAGTAAAAAAAAAGTTGCCAGCAATAATACTTATATAAGGTTCACTGAATTGTTTAGAAGTAAATAAAAAGCAGGTGTATTTTATTTGTAAAGATTTGGTTAATAAAAAAGAAATGGTGTGGTAAGAAGCTTGCTTCCCAACCACATGGTTCTGGGTTCAGTCCCACTACATGGCACCTTGAGCAAGTGCCTTCTACTATAGCCTCGGACTGACCAAAGCTTTGTGAGTGGATTTGGTAGACGGAAACTGAAAGAAGGCTGTCATATGTGTGCGTGTTTGTGTTTGTCCCCCCCACTATTGCTTGACAACCGATGTTGGGTGTTTACGTCTCTGTAACTTAGCAGTTTTGCAAAAGAGACCGATAAAATAAGTACTAGGCTTACAAAGAATAAGTCCTGGGGTCGATTTGTCTGACTAAAAGCAGTGCTCTAGCATGGCCACAGTCAAATGAGTGAAACAAGTAAAAGAATCATAATTTGACCAATGTAAGAAACAAGGCAGTTGACAAACTTTGCAATGGGAGAGAGTTATTTTCTGTAAACTCAATGCTTAGAACAACCAGAGGTGAAAATTAGTATCCTAAGATAAAATCGGCAATAAATGATTTCGATTTGCCTTTCAAAAGATTAGCAGAATGGCTGTAAATAGCATCTACAACAAGCCTTCAAAAAGGGTTTGTTGCTTTGAAAGAGTGATTCATCAACTAGATACAAATACAATGAAGTCTGAAAACAGGTATTTCCAAAAAATTCATGGAATGAATTGATATCCATGAACTCTCTTTTAGATTCTAATAACTCAGTATTTCTTATTTACCAACAAAACTTGGTATTAGTATACTTCACCTGCACCCACTTTTTAAACTTTTGCTTTAGCTTTACATCCAAATATGATGAGCTTACCTCATCATCATCATCATTTAACGCCTTCCATGCTAGCATGGGTTGGACGATTTGAGTAAGGACTGGCGAACCAGGCTCCAATCTGATCTGACAGAGTTTCTACAACTGGATGCCCTTCCTAACGGCAACCACTCCGAGAGAGTAGTGGGTGCTTTTATGTGCCAGTCAGTCAGTACTGGCAACGGCCACGCTCAAAATGGTGTTTTTTACGTGCCACCTGCACAAGAGCCAGTCCAGCAGCACTCTCAACGATCTCACTCGGATGTTTTTTCATGTGCCAGTAAGGTGATGCTGGTAACGATCACGCTCAAATGGTGCTATTTACATGCCACTGGCACAGAAGCCAAACAGCTGCTTTGGCAATGATCACGCTCGGATGGTACTCTTAGCACTCCACTGACACAGGTGCCAGTCATCGAATTCGGTTTAATTTTGATTTCACTTGCCTCAACAGGTCTTCACAAGCAGAGTTTAGTGTCCAATGAAGGAAAGGCATGCATAAGTGGGCTGGCTACACCCCTGGCAGAGGCCTCGGATTATGGTCTCACTTGGCTTGCCGGGTCTTCTCACGCACTGCATATTTCCAAAGGTCTTGGTCACAAGTCATTGCCTCGGTGAGGCCTAATGTTTGTTACACAGGGTACATCTTATAGAGTTTCTACCTACGCCCGCCTTTTCTACAGATCAAGCAGGGCCATCTACCTGAAAGGGGTTTGTGTTTTGTCTACCTTCCTACTTATTAGGACTTTGGTTTTGGCTAGGTTGACTCTAAGGCCCTTTGATTCTAGTCCTTACTTCCACACCTGAAACTTCTCTAGTTCTGATAGTGACTCAGCAATTAGCGCAAGGTCATCAGCATAGAGGAGCTCCTAGGGGCATCCTGTCTTGAATTCCAATAATAATTAAGAGGCAAGGCACAGTCCTTAGCAGGGATAGAATTACCTACAGCCTGCTAGAAATCACAACTAAATCTCCAAAATAGTTAAAATTTTGATAATTTGTTTCAAATTTGTAAATGTTTAAAAGTTATTTCCATTCATTTAGTTTAACTTTTCATTTGTTTGTTTTATGTCCACTTTTCTATGCTGGCAGAGGTTGGATGGATATTATCAGAGGTAGTATTTTTATGGTCAGATGCTATTTCTGTCTCCAATTCTTACCTGTTTATATGTAGGGGAGATTTCAATTCCACTTTTCTAGAGCACAGAACTACAGGAGGAAATGTAAATATAACACTTTTTGCTCAGACAGTCTTGTGCAGAAAGTGAAAATAGCAACTTTTACACATGCACACAAGTGTATTAATGCATGCATACATACATGAACGAATGATAGGCATCCATGCAGTTTCTGTCGACTTATTCTGCTCACATGCCATTAGTTAGCTTAAAGGCAATAGTTGAGGACACCTGTTTAAGTGTGATGCTGAAGGACTGAATCAAAATTCCTATGCATAGTCTTTCTTATAAAACAAAGTAGAGATTAAATGGTAGAGGTAATCTCTACTATTCATCGTAAAATATTTTAAGAAACTTTGTATCCTCTTTTCATGTAGTTAAAAAGCTGAAATTAGCAAGACTGGAGGATGCAAATATGCATATTCTCTAAGAATGAAATATGTGATTAAAATTGTAACAAACTGTATTAACTTCCTAAAATATAAAGGCATTGAATAAAAGATTTTATAGAAATGTTGAAGGATCTTAAAGTGGAATATCGGGATATCCTATCATTATGAAAATTCTGCTTACAGAATTGCACATTCACATCTACAGTATGTCCACTAATTTCAGGAAGCGGCCTATAATCCCACCCTTATAGCAACTCAGATAAATTTTAACAATTTTAAAAATTAAATGCCTCCTCCCCTCTCAAAAGAGTATTTTTTTTTGTCTTGCAAGTACAGGCATACAGAATAAAAGAAAAGAATACCTCGGCTTAAGTCGTTCTCAATTATACATCGGTTTCAAAAATAATATATAGAAAAATAAAAGTCAAGTTAAGTTATTTTACTCGACTTTACATGTCTGCCACAAATATTGGAATTTTAAAATCACTAGCACATAAAATCATGTTACTGTACAATAAATAAGAATAAAAGCATATAAAATCATATTAAAATACATATAGTAAATGTTAAGATACACACCATAAAGTAGTGTAGCTTAGTGAAGGAAACATATGATATTGTATGTATGTATTGGTAAATTTAAAATAATTTTTGTTTTTTTACTATTGCAAAATAATAATAATTACTGAATTTGTTTTTTTAAGCTTATTACAAACCACATTCATAAATAAAGCGTCCGCAATGTATGGTAAACACCATCAAATTCTATTGGTAAATTTTGATTACTTTTTCTTTTACTGTATTAAAAAATAAAAATTATTTATTTGTAAGCTTAAAATAGTTTTTTTATTAACCATGTATTATTGAAAATGCATTCATAAATAAAGTACAGAACTGGGAATGGTTATTATCGGTTTAGCCTAGTGACAAGTTAATTCATGTCTCCTGGAACCAATTAACATTGTAGGGTGAGGTATACCTGTACTTGGTGACCCTGTCAGTGCAGGTGCCACTTAAAAGCACCCAGTCCACACTGTAAAGTGTTTGGCATTTGGAAGGGCATCCAGCTGTAAAAACCTTGCCAAAACAGACCTTGTGCCATGTAAAAAGCACTAGGTCCACTCTGCTGAGTGGTTGGTGTTAGGAAGGGCATCCAGCTGTAAAAATCCTGCCAAAAGTTACAGAAATCTGGTGCAGGTTTCTGCCTGGCCGGCTCGTTAAACCGTCCCACCCATGACAGAATGGAAGGCAGATATTAAACAATGATGATGATAAAAATCACAATATGTGAAAAAAAAAAATTACATCTTTTAAAGAAATTGTATGTGTTTAAGGCAGATTTATCTATTGTAGCCACCACTGTTGGATTTAACTTTTATAAATGTATTGTTTGTTCATTACTTTTAATCACAGGTCTGTTCAAATATCATCCCTGAAAGATAAAAGACAAAGTTGACTGTAAGGATTTGAACTTATAGTTTCATTGATCTACTGCTTCTGCAATTCTCCTGTCTTTATTTTTCTGATATTAATACCAGCAAATTACAACTGAAAACAGTAAGATTTAAATGCTTTCAAATTTTAAAATTCATCAGAACACTTCTCCAACATGCAAACTTACTCAGTGAATACAGCATGTTTCAATTTTGCTTCTCATTCCATTTGCTTTTCTCATAGCTGCCAAGTGAATTAAAATAGAGTCAATATCTCAACAACATAAACCTTACTAAAACTCTACAACCATCATCTTCAGGAGGACCTTTATACAAAATCAATACTTTTGCTAATTGTTTAAGATGCCAGTGTAGTTGTGAGCAGACATAGACATCTTCTCAGCCTCAACACAGCAGAATAGCTATATTGTGACAGCTGGAGGGAAAGTAGGATAAGGACTCAATGCACTAGCCTACCTGAAAAGTGAAGTTTCAGTACAGCACCCGAAAACACACTAATTCTCTACGACATTCATTTCAACATTTTTATGTTCATGAAGACATTAATTATCCTAGTGACAATGAAGCTGCATTACAAAATCACAAACAAAAATTCTCTTCTGTTAAATTCTGATGAAGGCAAAGTTACCATTTTCCACAATGTCTAGCAGCAGATCAATCTACTGGCAAAGCAATCTGCATATCGACTACATTCAAAACTGAAGCATTATTTATAATCCCTTCTAGTGCATCATGCATTGACAAAGCTTTCCTTCAAACTCATCTAACCATATGACACAGTCACTTCCATTGCATTTTCCTTTTTTACTTCAATAATGTTTCTGAATTACTAGGTTAATGAAAGCACTCCTTATTTTGTCCTAAACTCTCTCTTTCTCTCAAGAGAGATAAAACATACACACAATCTCCCATTAAATTTGCAAATCAGACCTTCTAACATAGTATAGATATTAAACAAATGCTACCTGTTATATGATCTTAAGAGACATCTCTAGGATTCACACCACAACTCTATTTTTTTTTACCAATGAATATTACAGATTAAAAATAGCACTTTTCTTCATGAAAGAACAAATAATCTGTAATGATTCTACCTGGAAACCTTATATAGTCAAGAAAGGAAAGTTTCTACCTCCAAATACTTCAGATCTTTTAAATGCTCAACAAGGTTCAGATATATGTGGTCTGAACAATAAATATCCAGACTGTTGCCATAGTAACGAAGCTAAAGCATGCAAAGTGAAGCCACTTGGCACAGATTGACCTTGTACTTTGCTGTGCATGTGCACTAAGTTTTAACTTTTTAGCTAACTTCCACTGTTTACAACAGTGCTTGGAAGGAAGGTGTGTAGCGTGTGATTGTCACATTGACCATGACAGTGAAAGTTGAGCAGAAAATCTGCATCAAATTTTGCCAAAAGCATGGCAATACTTGCTCAGAGGCCAATGCAAAATTTTCAAAATGTTTCCATTGTTCTCAACACAATCAAGGAGATCTTGTGCAACTGAAATGTGAGTGTCTTTTTGGTCAGCTGAAAGCAGTTTTGGTACAAACTTGGCAGACATGTCTCATACCTAAATCTTCAATGATAATAGACTGAACTGAACTGTAACTAATCTGCACATCCTCTGATAACTCATGGATGGCAATTTGACGATTTCCACTCTCATGACAACTTTCTTTGTCATGGTCAATGTGACAATCACATGCTACATACTTTCCTTCCAAGCACTGCTGTAAACAGTAGAAGTGAGCTAGAATGTTAAAACTTAGTGTGCATGCACTGCAGAGTTCAAAGTCAATCTTTGCCAAGCAAAGTCCAGATACTTATTGATCAGACCTCATATACCTAAGTGGTACACCGCTCATATATGCAAGAGAATGCATTCATTACACTTACACATGTACTAGACTCCTAATTCTCAGTCAAGCTAAAACCTACTTCTCCCATAATCTCTGCTCTTTTGAACTTTCTAATTCATAAATTTTCTTCTCAGCTCATCTGATGCATTTACCTCTCATCATTTTATTATCTACATTGTATCTCATTGTAAACCCTGTATCCAACCTTTTCTCTCCAATTAGGTGCAACAACCATCTTGACATTGTAATTTAAGAAGAGTTAAAAATGTAGTTGTCATTTAAGAAGTAAAAGAAAAAAGAAATATTGAAGAGGAAATATTTAATGGATTTCTAAAGATAGATAGAAAAATCGTCTTTCAAGAATGTGTTTTCTTATGCAGTTTAAGGTTACAACTTTGTGAAAATTTCTTCCCACATATTTCACAGAGAAAAGGCCTTTCCTTAGTATGTGTTCTTAAGTGTTGTATAAAACGGAAATTATTTGTAAATTTTCTCTCACAAAATTCACAATGAAAAGTCTTTGAACATGAATGTTTCTGGAGATGAAATTTCAAGCCAGATTTTAAAGTAAATCCTTTAGCACAGATTTTACAAGAAAAAGGCTTTTCTCCAGTATGTGTTCTCCTGTGCTGTGTAAGATGAGAATTTTGTGAAAAATATTTTCCACAGACCTCACATTTAAAGGGTTTCTCTCCAGTATGTATCCTTATATGTGCACTTAAATGAGAACTACATGAAAATGAATCACCACAAATTTGACAATGGAAAGGCCTTTCTCCAGTATGTGATCTTTTATGAATTTTTAAGTGTGATCTAGAAGAAAGGTTTTTCCCACATATCTCACAGGGGAAAGGATTTTCCCCAGTGTGTATTCGTATGTGTTGTATAAGATGAGGACTTTGGGAGAAATTTTTCCCACAAACCTCGCAATGAAATGGTTTCTCTCCAGTGTGTGTTCTTAGATGTATACTTAAATCAGATCCATTAAAAAATTTTCCCCCACATATTTCACAAGAAACTCTTTTCTCTTTAACATGGAATCTTTTATGAGTTTTAAGCTTTGAAACTGTTGGAAAATCTTTTCCACATACGTCACAACATAAAATGTTTGCTTCTTGACAAGCTTTCATATATTCTGTATTAACAAGAGGAGTTAGAGAATTTTTTGTGAGTATCTTCTGTTTGGTCCACTTTTCCCTTTCATGCATTTCTATATGTTCATCTAAAACCACCTTTTCTGAAAACCCTTTACCACACATCTCACATGTAAAAGGAAATTCGTCCAAATGGGATTTAATATGGTTTCTAAGGTGAGAACTTTGAACAAAAGTTTTTTCACATGCACCACACTGAAATGGCCTCTCCCCGGTATGAATCCTTATATGTTGTATTAGATGACATTTTTGCGAAAAACTTTTACCACAAGTTTCGCAACTGAAAGGTTTTTCTCCTGTGTGTGTCCTTTGATGTATGTTAAAATGTGTTCTGTTTAAAAACCTTTTGCCACATGTTGAGCAAGGAAATAATCTTTTCTCAGCTTGTGTATCTGGTTCTGAAGATTCAGACTCTTGTGGAAGAAACATTTCCTATAAATTACTCTAAATAATTCCCCTTTGGTTTAATTCTCTCAAATGAACTTCAATGAAAATTATTATGAATGTTTTTTATCATTGAGATTATTGCAATTAAATTGATCTCGAACAGTTCCTGGTAATTTCATTTTCCAAAAAATATAACCTGCAAAGCAAAATTAAAATGAATGATAGCAGCTGTATATGCACATCAAAGATATATAAAGTGTAATTATATTGTAGCTCAATGCTTTTTCTAATGTTCCAGTTAGATTATGATAATACAAGATTTTTGTGCTCTTCTATAGTAAACATTAAAATATATTTCAACTAGCTAAATATTTATCTCACAAAAAGTTTCCCAAATTTTTTTTACTAAAATAGGAAATGTTTTGAGAGAAAAAAAACAAAACAAACTAGGAATTGTTTTGTAGCTCTAGTCCCACAATGTTTTTATTTATTTATTTATTGTAATCTGACAGAATAAATGACTGTCATTACCTTGGGTCTTTCGATTCCTAGACCGGGTGTTGTGAGTGTTTATTGAGCGAAAACACCTAGAGCTCCACGAGGCTCCGGTAGGGGATGGTGACGAACCCTGCTGTACTCTTTCACCACAACTTTCTCTCACTCTTTCTTCCTGTTTCTGTTGTGCCTGTTATTCAAAGGGTCAGCCTTGACACACTGTGTCACGCTGAATATCCCCGAGAACTACGTTAAGGGCACACGTGTCTGTGGAGTGCTCAGCCACTTGCACGTTAATTTCACGAGCAGGTTGTTCCGTTGATCGGATCAACTGGAACCCTCGACGTCGTAAGCGACGGAGTGCCAACAATTACCTTGGGTCATAAGAACATCAATAATGATTGGAGCAAATCAACTTGGAACCCATTCCTCTCCTCGCAGGAGAACTCCGGATTTCAATCGATTGAAACACTCGTAACTTTTTCCCAAAGTCACTAACTTATACTCTACAATACTTATTTATAGTTAGAAATGTACTTTGGGGATTTGAGAGTTAGGTGCAGGGCCGCCTGATAAGCATTATAGGTCACAGGGCAAATCAATGCACCGGACCCTAAAATATTTATTTAATGATCGCAAGCCACAAAAATACATGGATCAAAATTGGGTCCCGCGATATTTTCTTGCGTACATTTTAGAAGTGCAACCTTGTAACCCAGTGAAAACCGTAATAATCCTACTTAGATAATTGGTTCATAGAGATCTGAAATCACTCAGTTATTTTTGGGGCGGAAACGGACTATATGTAATCTGAACCTCCCCCCCCCCCCTTATTAATTTTTTTTACGGAATCCCACGTTTTAGGCTATGGAGATTCCGATTCTGAAAAAAAATTGTTTGAAACATTTCAATTCCCCCCCCCACCAACCAGGCTATTTACATGCTAGAAATAACAGCCAAATCTCACAAAACTAGTGTTAGGGTTAGGTTTAGGGTTACGGTTAGGTTTACCCTGTGGATCTATATAAAAACCGGGGTGGGGGGGATCGAAATTGAGATTTTTGAAAATTTTTTTTCAGAATCGGAATTTCCATAGCCTAAAACGTGGGATTCCGTAAAAAAAAAAATAAGGGGGGAAAGGTTCAGATTACATATAGTCCATCTGGACCATTTTTTGTCCAGAAAATTTTACTTTACTTGGTTTAACTAGCTATGAAAAGTTACGTGTCCTACCAAGAGGGAGGAAGATTATCTCAATGCTTTATAAACCGAACAATGCTTTATGAACCGAACTTGTCTTCGGGGTTTGTAAAATTATTACTTATATATAGAGGAAATAAACACGATGATATTCTAAAACTTTGATAATTGGAGACATTGCGTGTTTATAAGATAAAGTTAACATCATGTTCTAAAAAATATAAAGAGGTGTATCGAAAAACAAAAATGATTGGTAAAGAATAAAATTACAATAATACAAAAGCAAAATATCATTAAGTAACTGAATATACGGGCCAAAATACTGCTAACAACAAAATATAAGATAAAATACGCTAACATTCTATAGTTTTGTAGAAATGAAATGTTGGGAAATCGACTGACCATCAACATAAAAAGCTCGATCGTATAATGGACGATGGTGCTTGATCATGAATAAACAAATGTTTCAATTGAATGAAGGTGTACACACACGAAAGGTTTTTCTTAACTTTTAACAATGTTGTTTCTACTTTTCTATAAAGTAGAAAACGTGTTGGATAAACAAGTTTTGCAGAAGTCACAACATTAAGCTGGTATTCTTACATCAGTTAAGTTGCTTTTGCTTAATGAAGCGATAGAGTGCATAACAGCATAGATTGCTCTTTTAGTCAAGAAGATGATCATCGTAGTAAAAAAATATAAAATCTTCAGGAACATTACTTACCTAAAACGAGAGAAAACCCAACGAGGCGCTTATCAAGTGGTAAAATAACTATCACGTGTTAACGATAAGTTTATGAGAACTATGGAAGATCGAAATTGACAAAAGAGCTTATTTTATTTTTTACTAGTTCTACTCTATTAGAAATCTATAGATATGATTATATTTACCATTGTTGTCAAATAAATCTTTTACATGGGATTTTTTTTTTAAAGAAATTATATGTTTATTCTAAATTATGTTTAACATAGTAAATTTAATACGAAAACAGGTTCATAAAATGTCCATTGGTTTACGTTTTATCAGAAAGTATAAAAGAAAATTTCAGAGATGGTTAAGCTTATGATTTTAAATTCCATTAAGACTTATAAAATAAGTATCGTTAATATTCTGGTTTATTCCCTATTGATTATACCAACTTGAACATATAAGAAATATTTTTTTCCCTATCATTATTTTTACTAAATGTCATACAATATTTAGTTTTATGCCTTTCTATTTTGCATTAAATTCTTATCTTAGCTGATCTTACTTTATTTCCATATGATAAATATTCATGGCTGAAGGAATAGGTCTAAATATATCAAAGTAGTTATTTTGATGGTTCTCTAATCAACAAGGCATTATGCTAATTTTAGTAGGAGCTACCATAGTCAACAGCTTTAAGCTAAACTGTATTTTTTTTCTCCTAACATGAAACTTATGGATACTCCTGAATGCTTGTAATTGAAAGGAGCATTAAGAACAGGAAGGAGAGTAATCAGAAAAAGGAAGTTTGTTTAAGCTTTTTGGAGAAGCTGTGCAAAACAAGGATATGTTACTTCTTATGTTATGGGTATACTGTTACTGTTAGAAACAAGTGACATCTGACTGAACAATCCTATGATCAAAGATGCTTGAGTTCTGATCATTTCTTTTTTTTGTTTTTGTTAATATAGGAATACTCTGGCCAATGTGTCCTTTGTTCAAGATAGTAGGGAGTCATTTGAATGAATTTGACAGCTATTTCTACCCAGCTCGGCAATGCTAAAGAAACTTCCTTGGCTTATTCATGGGTATATGAAAATATGTGAACAGCATCTCTGGAAGTGGCCAGTGGAGGTGTCAGATGCATTAAATAGTTGGTCAACAGGCTTGCAGATATCCTGAGTATTGTGGTGGATATTAATGAAATTGCTGTAGTTGGTTAACCTCAGTCAGCCTGACCGTTCTATCTTTTCTATATTGATGACATTGTTAGCCATTGAGCTCTTATTTTTGTTTCTGAGGGAGATTTGGGAGCTATTTCTTGGTTTTTGAACAGCTCATTCCTTGCCAAGGTGATGTTTACAGAAATAATCCTATTTTGCATATATATATATCAGGTCATCCCATGAGTTCTGTCCAATTTTACCTTTTTTAAAATTGAATGAAATCTAATAGTATTTTAGAATGTCTAATGGAATTAAAAATTATTTTTATGCATTTGTGGACATTTAAACTAATTAAATATTATTTTACAGAATAATAGAATTAAAATTTCTTTGATTAAAACCCTTTCTAACATGGAAGTATCCAATGAAGTTGAAGATCGAATAGGATGTCCAGTTGAGTTTGATGATAAGCTTCTTGAGGCATTACTTGAAGAAAATCCTGCATTATCAGTTGAAGAATTGGCAATAAAGCTTAGTTCAAACCATACAACTGTTCATTGTCATCTTCAACAACTTAGAAAGGTTCCTAAACTTGAAAAATGTGTGCCTCATGAATTGTCCGAAAGCAACTGCAAATCCCGAGTTAACATCTGCTCTTCTCTCCATTCTCGCGAACTCATTTCACCCTTTTTGGATAGACTTGTGACTGGTGATGAAAAATGGATCTTCTATCAAAATGTTAAACGTTGGTAAACAGTGGCTTGGTAAAATGGAAAAAGCTCAACCCCAACCAAGAAGGGAACTTCATGGAAAAAAGGTTCTTCTCTCTATCTGGTGGGATTGTAAAGGAGTAATTCACTTTGAATTGTTACCACCTAATGCAACAATCAATGCTCAAGTCTACTGTCGGCAATTAGAGCGTTTGAACCAAGCTTTGAAGAAAAAAAGACCTGCTTTAGTGAATTGAAAAGGAGTGATGTTTCATCAGGACAATGCACGACCCCACACCGCAAAGATCACATCACAGAAGATCAAAGAGCTTGGTCAGGAAAAAATTCATGACCCACCTTATTCTCCCAACCTTGCTCCTTCAGACTACCATTTGTTTTGTAGTTTACAGAATTATTTGGGGGACATAACTTTTGCAAGCCAGGAGGAGGTTGAAACTGACATTTCAGAGTTCTTCGCTTTGAAACCAAAAGAGTTTTACATTGATGAGATTAAAAAGCCTGTAAGTAGATGGAAGGAAGTCATAGATAATCAGGGAAAGTACATTGATAATTAAATTTAAATATAACATTTGATCACTTGTTTTCTTTATTCAAAATTCGGACAGAACTTATGGGATGACCTGATATATATATATATATGTATGTATATTTTTTTTCAAGAAGTTAAATGTTATGGCTGGTCATAGAGTGACCATTAGTTTCACATTTATAAAGTACTTAACAGTATACACAACTCCTATACTGCTAAGTGCTTTATAGTTGCGAAAGCAATAGTCACTTTATGACCGGCCATAGCTTTAACTTTCTAAAGAATGTATTACAGCTCTAATGTGTGCTTCTTTTTTGGATATATGAACTACTGACAATATATATATAATATAATATATATATACAGAGCTGGATGTAAGTCCGTTAATCATTAATTAACGAAGTTAACATTTTTGTTAACAATTTAACTTTTAAGTTAAGTTTGAAAATCATTATCAGACTAATTAACTTCTATTACATTTAACTTCTGTTAACTCAAAATTTCATAAAACCTGGTAAACATTTAAAAGTTTCTATTGTTTTCAGATTGTCTTAGCATATTTAATATTGTACGTGTCATTCTTTCAACCCCGATACAACGCCACTTATTATTATAACTTGTAGGATCTCATTTGGCTTTGCCTGGATTTAAAACCAAAGCCACCTACTTGTTACTTGGAAAGACAGCGGGAAATTTCTTTGTCCTGTCAAGAGGGAACAGTAGTTGATGTGTTTCCACTTGATCCGTGATCTTGCTGAGGTGGATGTCAACAGAGAAAATATTGACTTCCATAAAATGGAAAAAATAAATGGAAGGAAAAAGTTGGTAAATATTTCGGTGTGAATGCAAATAGCTGATTCATGGTAGCAGGGCATGCTAGAAATGCAGCTAAATTTTTCCTTTTCTGGAAAAAGGAGTTGTTTACACATGATTTCGATGTCACATTTGTTGAAACCATGCAAAATAACCTGAGAAAAAAAAAAAACCTGCAAAACAAAACTCCCTTGGTGGGAAACTTCAAAGCCCCCACCACCCCTTCCACCTTTCTTTTCCAGAAAAAAAGTGGCTTGCGGCAGGTTTGAGTTCAGATATGTTGAATGCACCCAAAAAAACTGTGGAAAAAAAATTATTCCACACTGAGGTACGAAATATTTACTGAAAGAATAAAATCTTGTACCAATTATACCTGTATTTTAATTAATTCAAATTAATGTACCTCATCTTGAAAAGTGGCAAAATTTTTGTTAGTTGGGATAATTTTAGTAACAAATCAAACAGATAAGATATAAGGTAGTAAATAATAGCTGACTATATATTTTTGCTTGACTCAAATTGTGATACCTATAAGCCTAGTTAGCAAAATATTACTCAATGAGTAGATATCAAAACTTTTCAAATAACTGCTGGTTAACATTACCATATCCTCATTCTACGGAAATCGATGCCATATAATCTTTATTATTATTACTATTTACTTATGTAAGGTGGTGAGCTGGCAGAATCATTAGTGTGCCAGACACAATGCTTATTGGTATTTCTACTGGCTTCATGTTCTGAGTTCAAATTCCTCTGAGGTCACTTTTGCCTTTCATCCTTTCAGGGTTGATAAAATAAGCACCAGTTGAACATTGGAGTCAATATAATCAATTTGCTCCCTCCCTCAAAATTGCTGGCCTTGTGCCAAAAATTGAAACCATTATTATCTGCATACGTGAGGCAGCAGGTTGGTGGAATCATTAACATGTTGAACAAAATGCTTAGTGGCATTTTGTCCAACTTTATTTTCTGAATTCAAATTCCACTAAGGTTGACTATGCTTTTCATCCTTTCGGGATCGAGGGAATAAGTATCAGTTGATCACTATGGTCTTGTGCCTACGGTAGAAAAGATTATTATTGGTTTCAAGTTTTGGCAAAAGGCCAGTAATTTCAGAGAACTGGGTAAGTTGATTACCCCAGTGTTTGAGTGGTTCTTATTTCACCAACACCAAAAGGATGAAAAGCAAAGTGAACCTTGGTGGAATTTGAACTCATAACATAAAGATGGATGAAATGCTGCTAAGTATTTTGCCCAGCATGCTAATTATTCTGCAAGCTCACCACCTTGAAACGATTATTATTATTTATATATGTAAGGTGTGGCAAGCTGGCTGAATTATTAACATGCTGGACAAAATGCTTAGTAGCATTTCTTCCATCTTTACATTCTGAATTCAAATTCCACCAAGGTTGAATTTACCTTTTATCTTTTCAGGGTTGATAAAACAGGTACCAGTTGAGCCCTGGGTCTGATGTAATCAAGTTTCCTCTTCCTCTAAATTTCACACCTTGTCCCTATAGCAGAAAAGATTATTATTCATATATGTATATGAATTTATCTCAGGCCCAGTTAGCCTTCCACAGGAGCAAGCCTAAAAGTCTGTACGGAATACAGTTTTTGAGCTAGCACATTATAAGAGAAGCTGATCTGTCTGTCCATCAAAACATCTGTTAGAGGGAGGGGAGGAAGGGAGACAACCCCTATTACAACGTATATTTAGAAGGGGAGGAGAAGTTGTTGAGCATATCAATGTGATTGTTGTAGTAGGCTTGTGCTGAAGGCTCTATTTCATCTTGAATAGGTTGAAACCTGATAGCATAGTAACTAGTAAAAACTATATATACATCTATAGGCATGTGTGTGAATTTATGTTGTATGGTGTTTGATATACATGTATTTACCAATGCTGTTCATATACATGCCACTGGCCACTTTGAGTTATTTCTCTTAAACTCATTTTAGTTTAATTTATGCAAATTACCTAGCCTATAAATGTGTTCTATTCTTTTTGTATAAGTCTGTAGAGTAGAACAGTTGTTGAGCTGATGATGCCTATTGAGATAGAAATGCATGTCCACAATTATTCTCCTATCTCTAGATAACAAACCTGTTCTTTTCTTTAGTGGCATGTCAACTTTGGAGAATTCTAGGGTCTTGAGATTATCTCTCTTTTTCATAAATAGATGTTGATAATGACAGAAATGCATAGGAAGTTGATTCCAGTGTCAGATATAATGAAAGTAAATTACAATCATGTTGGAAAGTATTGGTGAATGGCCTGTGAGGTGAGAGAGCTGTATAATAATTATCTTTATTATCTTGTAAGATGGCGAACTAGTAGAATTGTTGGCTTGCTGGACAAAATGCTTAGTGGCATTTCGTTCATCCTTATGTTCTGAGTTCTAATTATACCAAGGTTGTCTTTGCTTTTCATCCTTTCGGGGTTGATAAAATAAGTACCAGCTGAGTGCTGGGGTTGATGTCACCAACTTAGCTGCACCCCCAAAATTACTGACCTTGTGCCAACATTTGAAACCATTATTATTATTGTCTTGTTCCTCTAAAGTGGTGAGTTTTCAGAACTGTTAGCATGCTGGACAAAATGCTTCAATCAAATATGCACCAGTCAAGTACTGGGGTCAATATAATTGATTAGCCCCCATCCCACTAAAATTTCAGGTCTTGTGCCTATAGCAGAAAGGATTATTATCCTGTCCCTCTTTGGTTTTTGTAGATGGCCAAGGCTCATCTTGTACATCAACATAACTTCTTTAAGAGTATGAAGAATGGAGTATGTAGCCATACAAGTAAGCAGAGACCTATGACCACTTCTGCCTATACCACATCTTCTATGCAATGAAACTATGGAAGTGAAAATAATTTCATTGTTGTAGAGACATGATACCATGACCACCACAATGAAAGGTCTGTCATCTGTGGTTTGAAGAAATTGCACTAAACATTTAGAGATGGAGAGCTGTGCTAGATGACCAGTATCACTTTCTCCTCCATGACTTCTTGAATCAGTGGCAGGCAGACAAAGATAGCTGGAAGTATATCAAGGATGCAGTGGGATAATCTCAATAATCTGCATAGCTTGTCATGCTCTGAGATATATACCCAAGAGTTTTGCTCAGTATCATCTTCCTGTTCACCACAACCTGATCACTGACAGAATTTCTCTGAGTGCCAGAAAAACCATTGACTACTCTCAATCATTGCCCAAAAGGTGGAACACTGCTGTATACAGTTTATAGAGCTACATGCAAGAGCTGGGTGCCAGAAGAAAGCCAGTGGCAGATGAGCTGTCTTGAAAAGGATTTGACAGTATTATGAAGGCAGTGAATTGCAAGAATCATTAGAGCTTTGGTAAAAATGTTTTGCAAGTTTTTTTTCCTGCTCTTTACATTCTGAGCTTACCTCCAGCCAAGGCCAACTTTTGCTTTTCAACTCTCTAGGGTTCATAAAACAAAGTAACAGTTAAGTACTGTGGTTGACTGCTGGCCTTGTACCTAAATTAGAAACCATTGTTATTGACATTATTACAGCATGAAGTTAGACATTATTATTACAGCATGAAACAAGAGTAAACAAGACTAAAATATCTTACATGACTTGTAATTACTGTATATTTGAGTTCAACTCACATATCTTCAAGGTTAATAGAATATTATGTCATCCATGTATTCATGTGCATTAAATTAACTGAAATTTTTCTTACATATTTGAGGTATTGTTCATATGTAAGAAGTCATTATCACTTTGATATGATACTGATAGGGAAACAATATTAATGCTTCTATCATTATTCTGGTCCACAGTAGGATTGAATGTAGCATTGCAAAGCTGAGAAAAAATTAACTATACAGTTCTAATGCTGCTTATAATGGTAGGATATACCCACCCATGGTACCATTTTATAGCTAGGTGACTTACATATTCAAATGTTTAGGTCATGTTTGCCAGCCAAGTTGGTGCTACATTTTTTGCTTTTCAATTGTATGCAGTGAAGGCATATGGCATGATGGTTAGGGTGTTTGTCACATAATCATAAGGACATGGGTTCAGTTCCAGGATTGAGTGGTGCATTGTGTCCTTGAGCAAGGCACTTCTTTTTCACATTGTTCCAGTCTACTCAACTGAAATGAGTTCCAGCTGAGTGCTAGTGCATCCCTCTATTTCTCTACTGTCACATCCTGGATGTTCTGTTGGGCCAAAGATGAAGAGCAGAGGAGGTTATATCTGCTTGCAACTTCATAGGCACGTAAAAGAATTTCCAAACCGTGGTACATGTTAACCAGTCATCATTTGTGAATAAGTTGGTAGCATGTACTATGGTTTCATTCACGAGTGATGGCTGCCTACACTGTTGTATGCATTAACATTGAATATTTTAGTTAACTTGAGAAAAAATAGTTGGTAGCCATAGTTTTATGGACTCTTCTAAACTGGAACATTTGTAAATGTAGATAATAAACTTCAAAGGAGTGTGTGACACAGGTTCTTGACAAAGTTAAGTGATTTCATTTCACTCTCACCTTGTGATTTTAATATCCAACCTTAATAAACATGTTAGAGAGGAATGGGTTCTATTAGGCTGACTTTTCCCAACACGTTAGCTGAATACAATCTTCAGTGATGTTTCAATAACTTTTAACAGCGCAGAATAACATCTCGTTTGGTTTTACTGTGAAATTTTGCATACCATTATATAATATGTTGCGTGTTCATTTGAGGAAATAATACAAGAAATTAACTTTTCCCTATGCTCATAGATGATTTGTTACACCAATTTATAGAAAAAGGGTAGGCTCCAGAGCACATTCAGATTAGTTGTTTGAGAATGTATTATGCACAACGTAATTGGATCCGTGATCCAAATTCCGTGTAATACTCAACCAATGTTCAGAACTCACATGATAGGTAAGACAACCAACCATTACAGATTATTATGCTGAGCCTATAAAAGGTTGATCGTCTTCAATATGCCATAATAAAAATTGGTCTTGCTATAAACTCATTAAAACTTGAAAGACATTCCCTGTGGTATATCTAGATGATATATTCACTTTGAATTGTTAAAGTTTTGTATTTGGGAAAACATAAATAAAAGAGGAGTTCTAGAAGGGTAAGGCTCTGGAGAAGTAAGATTGAGAAAAGTGTTTTGAATCTGGAAATAATGTTGGGATGAGAGACAGGTGCATCAAGCAGAAGTAAGTGAAGGTGACACATAATTATGATGAGCTTAGAAGAACATAAACTTAATACAAAGATTGCAAAGGTTTTAGCTGTGCCATATCAGTGAGTAGATGTGATGTAATAATGTGATTTCTTTCCCTGAGAGTTGATGAAAAAAAAAAGAAAAAAAAAAAGAAGTACTAGCTCAGAGTTTATTTTAAAAGAAAAACGCAAAGTTCTTTTCCATATACTGAAGAATGGAAAGATTGTTCTAAAATGAATTTACATGTGAACCGTAAAGAAAACTATTTGGAAGATAATTTCAGCATATGAAGAAGTAAATATTCTACTTTAAGGCTGAGATACGTTTTTACTTATAAAAAACTTTCATAACTATCTATATTCTTAAATGCTGAGCTTGCATGATAATTGTTACATGAAAATGGTAACATTTATTTAATACATACAAGTTTTAATAAGGCGTGAAAACTGTTAATTCCTAAAGGCATCTCCATTACTGGATACAATAGATTTATTAAAGATCTGAATCGACTCAACCTTTAATTGTATTCGCCTTGATTTTGGTGACGGTAAATCCTGGAAAAAACAAAAAACAAACAAAAAAAATTTATGACGGATGATATTTTAGACAAGTTAAGGTAAATATATACTCAAAAACACATAAAGCCTTTAGCTTAAAGTTTGACCCCTGATCAATTCTACTGTAATGATTCCTAACAGACTCATTTATTGTTTTACATCTCGATATCGTTGTTGATTACAAATATAGTATCTTGTTTTTAAAATTTAAATGCCAATTTAAGAAACCATATCGGAACAATAAGTAGGATAATCCCGGTTGCTAAGTTAGATTTATCTCCCTTGGACTAAAAAATATATTTTGGTTCTTTGATAACAGGTGGTGTTTATGGGTATCTATTTCTAAAGACATGATCCAATATCACCATTACTGGATACAATAGATATGATGAAGATATGAATCGACTCATCCAGGTGGTGGTGATGGAAACACCAGTTTCCACCTGGCGTGACTTTTTAACTCTGCCATCTTTATATTTTGCTTGTTTCAGTCATCAGAGTGCGGTCATACTGGGGCACCACCTTGACGAATTTTTAGTCGAATGAATGAACCCCAGTACTTATTTTTTTGTTAAGCCTGGTATTTACTCTATCGGCCTCTTTGCCGAACCGCTAAGTTACGGGGACGTAAACACACCAATACCGGCTGTGAAGCGGTAGTGGGGAACAAGGACAAACACACGCATGACAAGCTTCTTTCAGTTTCCATCTACCAAGTCCACTCACAAGGCTTTGGTCAGTAAGAAGCTATAGTAGAAGACCACTTGCACAAGATACCACGCAGTTAGACCGAACCCGGAACCATGTGGTTGGGAAGCAAGCTTTTTACAATACAGCCACGTCTGCACTATATGCTGATAATGTATTTACTGACTTTATTATTTCTCTCTCCATTTTTTTACTGTTTACTTTTGTAAATCATGTCTTTTTTCACTGAATTACTGCAAACATTCATATCAAGAAATTCTGGGTCGTGGACCTCCGGCTGTTCGACAATGAGGATTCAGTTGTTCAATCTGAATTGATGCCGAAGTGGATGAGCATTCCACAGATATGTACACCCTTGACGCAATCCTTCAGGCAGAATCAAGTTGTACAACTCAGAAAGTATCTGTTAACCTGAGAAAATGGCAATTGCCTAAGGTACCAAGTCAAGGGTTCGAACCGGAGACCTTATGGTTGCGAAGTAAACTACACACACACACACACACACACACACACACACACAGCTACCCGCCCACCATCGCAAAAGAAAATATCATCTCAAAACATTCCTTTCTACTACAGGCACAAGGTCTGGAATTTTTGCGGGAGGAGGTAAGTCGACTACATCGACCCCAGTGCTCAACTGATTCTTATTTTATCGATCCACAGAGGACTAAAGGCTAAGTCGGCTGAACTCAGAATGCAAAGACGGACGAAATATCGCTAAGCATTTTGCCCGGTGTGCTAACGATTCTGTCAGCTCACCGATTTGTATGTTTTAGACATTACGAATTTCGGAGTTAGGAAAAAAAACAAAAAAACTTAGGAGGGGTTAATTTTTTGCTTTTCTGTTGTAAATTTTCCGTTTTGACATCTTCAAAATTTTTTGTCGGGATTACGTTATGCAACAATTTTGAAAAATCCTAATCTCAAATGTTTATACGTAAATCTGAAGAAGGAAGAGGAGACAAAGGAGGAGAGGAAGAAGAACAAAGTGATTTAAATTTGAAAAGTTACACGGTGGAGAGGCAGACAACCTTTCTCATCCTTTTTCTTTTTTTTTTATTCATAATATGCAAAGCTAAAAACATACAAATTCCGAAGAACTTTGGAAACCCTTCCAAAGGTTTTGGCGCATTAGGTAATTTCTTTCTATTGTATGGGAGTTTCTCTTATTTTAATAAATACCGTATTTGATGACATAAAAGACACACTTCAATCTGAGCAGAGCTTATCCAGGAAAAAAGTTTTTAGCGCATTAAAGTTAGGTCTAACTTAAGGCGGCGAACAGGCAGAATCGTTAACGCGCCAGATAGAATGCCAAGTAGCATTTCGTCTGCCTTTACATTCTGAGTTCAAATTCCGCGAGGTCGACTTTGCCTTTCATCCTTTCGGGGTTGATAAAATAAGTACCTGTTGAGCACTGGGATCGATGTAATCGACTTACCCACTTACCCGAATCGCTGCCCTTGTGCTTAAATTTGAAACCATCAAATACGGTAATTATCAAATTTAGGTAGATTTTGACAGGTATTGATATTTTAAAACTCTCAATGTTGTACAAATATCCCATTTAAAAATACTTTTCTGATTATTAAAGTAGTAACGCTTGCAGAGAGCAAGTATACTTGTAATATTGTTGATTATTGTTGACAATAGCCAGCTGTCAACAAACACCAGTTATTCCTCCAGTTTCGACAAAAGTGAAAGTTTTTGCAAAGGAGGAAGCTTTTGATGGTACTAGTTAGATATTGATGCTTTAATTGTTTTTCCTTACATAGTTTGAAAGACAATAAGATAAACCAACAAGTTTATTTAAGCGAACATAATAATATTCATTTTTACACGCAGTTTTGTTTTATTTAATTTTTTAAAAGATATTATTTAACTTTTGTGGTGAATATATATAATGCCCACGAGGTCGGCATATGAAATATCTAAAGTGCTGTATATAAGGCAAGAACTGGGACACATCTGGTCATTATTAAGAATATAGACGCAGATAAATATTTAATATCTTTTAAGGGAAGATAGCGAAAAAGGTGTTTCCCTATCTATCAATTGTTACATATTCAGAGGTAAAAACTACAATTGAATTAGATTTCTCTGTCATCATTCATCATAATTAGGAGAATTAACCACTGATTTCAGTCTGGGAGAGAATAGAATAGCCTTGCGATGGTATTAAAAGCTTTCATTATTGTCGTTCAAGTGTCTTATATTAGCGAAGAATATATAGATCCCCCCCCCCCAGCTCAAATCAGTATTAGAATACAATTATAATCATTAAGTAAATAATTTAGAATTGTCTTACCAAAGAGTAAACCATTCCGGTATTATGAGTATAAATAGCATTGATCAATATTTCTTGTACGGAAGACCAGTAGTGAAATATTCGTTTCCGACTTCTCGAATTGCTTTTTAGTCTTTATCTCTAGATCAAACCATTTTGGTCAATACGATGAATTTTGTATTTAACTCATTGCTTTTCTTGACAAGAATTATCATCAACAATAGTGATTTTTGGGCGAACATAATGAAGTCAAAACCCCATCAACAAAAGTGAATGCTCCCCCACCATAATAATTACGAGTTCTGTTGTTTCTGAGTTTTAGACTTTTCTGACTATTTTAGCGCTACACTGACAAAGAATTTATTACACCAATTGCATCATTCATATTGTAAAGTTGTTAACCATACAATACGTACAATAACTTGAGTTTAAAGATGCATTTCTAATAATGCTGTTTAAGCTGGTAACATTTTCCTAAGCTTTTGCCAAAATTAAAGCTTAAATTAGAAAACATCGCGTGATTTTGTCAAATTTTACGTTATACTGGTCAAAATGGAAATTAATTTTGTTCGTTAATGAAAATTAAGTTCTGTACTCAAGAAGTTACTCCATTGAGTGTTTAGAGCACTAGTTTTCAACTGGGTCCCATATGGCCCTTGGGGGTCCATGTAAGATTTTCTGGTTAAATTTTATGTGCAATAAATTGCTTATACTTCTAGAATACACGAAATATTTTAACTTTTATACATTCCTAATAATATTTCATTATAAAAATACAGTAGGGCTTTTTTTTTTATATATATCGAATGGCTAGAAATGTAAAGTAGGAATGAAATGGATCCATGGACAAAAAAATAGTTTAGAACCACTGGCTTCATAGATCTAACCAGTATGGTGCTTAAAATGGGACGACTCTTGGGTGTAAGGATCGAAGGATACTGATACGTTCGTAGATATTGTAGGGTTTAAAGAAACCTTAGAGGAAAATGTGACTGAGTATCTAGTGTCTCATAGAGAAAGTATATCAAAGGAGGAATTAATGTTAGAATAAGAACAAAAAAATTCAAACTCCACTTAAATTGAGAGTAATGAATATTCTTTTCTACTCTAGGCACAATGCCCGAAATTTTGGGGGAGGGGGCCAGTCGATTAGATCGACCCTAGTACGCAACTGGTACTTTATTTATCGACCCCGAAAAGGTGATAGGTAAAGTTGATCTCGGCGGAATTTGAACTCAGAGCGTAAAGTCAGACGAAATACCGTTAAGCATTTCGCCCGCGCGTAATGAATACTGCTAAAGTGATGATACAGAGAATGTTTTGCATGTTTTTTACTGATAAGGACCCTAATCGTGAACGCAATACAAAAATTACAAACGAATTTAAAATGAGCTTAGTTCTTACCCTGAGCTGTACAACGAGATAATGTACCATAAATATCGAACAATTTCAGATGTTCATCGACCCTCGAGTAGATGTTGATGTACTATATGATAGAAGCAGTGACATTCACCCTGTCAATAACTCTCATTCCACTATCACCATCCTTCACATAGTACTCAACGTCTGTGTTAAGAACATATCCTATTACAATATTATGATTTTAAAAAAAATTATTGCTAGGCGTATTTGTCCTCAAATGTTATTGTGTATAAATATATTGTTTAGAAGTTATTTTTATACATGTAAGCGATCGTTTTGTTTAGTTTTGTTGGCATCACCACTTTACAATGTGAAAATCAATAGAAAAGTCAATTTCATGTTACGGGATATTTCGCTTGATGTAACATGGAAGATGATATATA
The DNA here is from genome assembly GCF_046866305.1 of Octopus bimaculoides. Classification (NCBI taxonomy): domain Eukaryota; kingdom Metazoa; phylum Mollusca; class Cephalopoda; order Octopoda; family Octopodidae; genus Octopus; species Octopus bimaculoides. Next base: position 58,378,560 of record NC_142931.1, on the reverse strand, counting down.
TATATATATATATATATTACTAGTAGCAGTCGCCATATTCCCTTTCATATTGGCGAACTCTGATGAACATAATGTTATATAATCGGATTGTTACCTAACACTCCGTTGTATTCCTAACGCGAAACCGATTGGTACGATCAGCCGTGATGGATATATGATACTGCACATTTCGGATTGTATGTATGTATGTATGTGCGTGCGTGTGTGTATTACTGGTAATATATATGTAGTGGAAATGGTGTAGCACAAGATGTTGAGATAGCAGATGAAATAGGCATGTGGACGACTTCAAAGTAAAATAATGGAAAAACATCGGTTTGTAGTTTAAATAATTTATTTAAACGACACTTGCATTTACTTGTATATACAAAAATATTTCACTACATCACATCATTACCAACTGCTTCGAGCTGGCGAAGAAAGTAACAGGGTACATACTGCGGATACGATAGGGTAGAACCGGACATGGTTTGTGTCTGTGTGTGCGTTGGTCATCCAGTGGTGTCTGTTTATGTTCTGCGATAGCGACTGTCGTTCATGTTGAATATCTGAGAAATTACTGGCTGGCTATCTCGTGGCGCGTCTCTCTCTCTCTCCGTCCCTGACTTGACTACTTCTCTCACTGACCGTCTGTCTCTGACAAGATTCTCTGACTGACTGTCCCTTGACGGATTACTGTATTTATAAAAGCCGTGAAAGCTAGAAGGACAGACATACCACAAAAGAAATTCCTACCTAAGTAGTCACCTCCTGTCCACTTGAACCTTAAATGACACGGCTGAGGTCGAAGGGAAACAATCCATCATAATTTGACAGGACAAAGAAATTTCTTTCACGCCTGTTTGATTAGTGGTGGATCAGACAAGCGAGAATCCTTAGATTCGGTTTCGAATCTCAGCTCGGAAAAAGGGAGTGTTAGTTTTTACACACACACGCACACACATATTAGAATACCCCAGCCGTCAATAAAGACGGAATTATTATTGAAAAAGTTACCCGAGGAAAGTTGATAATTAGAGGACGAGAAAGTAAATAAAAATGTCAAAATAACAGGAAAATGAGAAAATTATATTTATCACTCCCAAAATACTATACGGGTATGATTCACTGCAGAAGTTCATGAAGAACCACATTTCTTGTGTAGACATGAAGAGGCACTAACACATATTAGCCGTCTGAATTTTCAATATATAATTTCAAAGTGTTCCTAACCCTAACGTTAACCCAAATCAGACAATTTCACAGCACAGACTACTGAAACTGCGGTAGACAGCACCCTTTAGGGTGCTTACCGCAGTTTCAGTAGCACCAAAATTGCTTATGACTGTTGCGATGCCAGACAGATCATCTGAATTTATGAACATTGTGACACATCAAAAGATCGCAGAATGAACTTCTGGATACAAAAAAAATAAATAAATAAATAAACAGAACAACGCTGTTCTGTTTATTTTCAAACCCTGTTTGAAAATTTAGAGAGAAAGATTTTTATTGGTGTTGGCGAGAAAACAATCAGATCAAGCTTGAGTATGATAGCAACTTACTGCAAAAGGACTGTTCGGGCTACAATAATGGTGAAAAAAAAATCTCATAATTATTGCGATGCACGGCACATCGTCAAGATTTATGAATATTGAAACATTAGTTAAGCATTACGAAAACAGAATGAACTTTCAAATATAAAAGACAAACAGAACAACTAAATAGACATTGTTGAAGTAAGAAAGAAACATTGTTGGTTAATTTAGAAAACATCAAACTGTTTCAGTATGAAACAAATACAAAAAAAATAAACACAACGACTCCAGGTCGTGTCGAATGATTTAGAAAGTAAATCATATAAATTGGAATAGCTTCAGACGTTAAAGTGTTATTTACAAAAGAAGTATACATAAGAAAGAGACTTAGTATATTATACACACACAATGTATATAACATGAGAAAATAGAATTTACATGGATTCTTTGTTAACCACTACGATCGTTTCAATCCATTGTGCATCGGCTCCTCGTGGGCAAAATGTTGTACAGCTAGTTGGGGTGCATTATTCAGTGCAGATGTGCTTTGTCAGGTGATTTTTCACAAGGTACCTCCCTCATTAAACCCGATTTCGTTTAGTTCGGTTATAATACATTTTGTTATTTGCCTTTAGCTCGTGATGTGATTGGTTGAATTTTACGCAGGAATTGGATCGAAGGTCCAATCACGTTGCGCGTAATATATTTCAAATAACAAATCCTGTATGTGGTCTGGAGCCTCCTTTTCCATAAATTGGTTTGACAGATTATTCACGAATCAGAGAGGTGAGAGTTTTTTTTTCATCAAGACGAGCTATGCACATCCTGCTGTTTCCAGAGGAAAATTAATATATAACCAACGACGACCCAAGCTGAATTATCAAATGATGGTGAACAACAACCAACAGAATTTGTAATGTTTCTTGCTTTGATTCCGTGTACCACTTTACGAAGGAATATAGATGGTTTCTTTTGTTACTTCTACAAATGAACACGCAAAATATATTATACAATGATGTACATGTTTTTTTTATAGTAAAACCAAGTGTGGCTTTAACCAATGTAAAACTCTGTTCTTCATAGTCGACGGTTTTTTTAAAATTTGGGGTCGAGTAGCAGCCAAGAAACCAGTCTTCTTTCGGACTTGTTTATCTGTGTTTCCTATGGGCACCTCTAGTGTGTTTGACTATGTTTTCGCATTTATAACCTCTATTTTGGCAGAAACATCTGATACTTTCAATAATATGGGTTGATATTGCAACAAGATGATTGGCTCATATTCATGGAAGCTGCCTAATCTTTAGCTGCTAAACCTATACGGTTTCAAATCTAGGTCTCACTAAAAATCTTTATTTTTCATCAACAACTTTAACAGATCAGTCAATAATTTATTCTAATATATTCTCTTTCATTGTTCATGACTTCTTGCCAACGTTACACAAGCTTGCAATGCTTTGACAGTAAAAATCATCAGGTTTTGACTTGAAGAATTAATCGAACCACGTAGTCGTTGAACAAACGTGTCGCAGATTGTTGGAGAGCAACTAAAATAGGTAATAATCTGAAGGCTTTACATCAAGAGAAACGGCCAAAAATACATCAAGAAAATACGGCAGAGCTCTTGAATAGCATTTTCGGTCAAATTAGCGACATGAAGGTGTAGGCGCATTACTCCCCCTGACAGCGGGTAAACAAGCTGGCTATACAGAGATAGAAGGCGTTACAAAACATTAAGGTTCAGCCACATGACCTTATCTCTTCCACTTTCTGTACTGGGACCTCGAACTGTAAAGATGTGATCTAGCCTCTCTCAACACCCACCAGCTACAAGATAGGAGCATAGCACAGAAGACCATGGCCTTTACACACCAGCCATTCTATTTATCATCCCATTGTGTAATATACGCGTGGCCACAATAAACGTGTTTAAGTTGCAACCTCGCTTGTATGTTTTTCATCCGGGTTTACCACCAGCGAAATTACAGCCTTCTGAAAGTCATATTAGGTGGCTCATAACGACCTGCATCATCTAAAATGGTGACCTCCGACGTGAACACAGACTTCTAAAATGACAACCCAATGTGGGAGATGAACATATTCATCTGAAATGGTGACCACTGAGCGAATACAGACCAGTGAAGACGTATTCCCTTTTCTCTTTCGTGACGCAACCAGACCACCACTCCTCGCATAGGAATATGCTACCACTGATGTCTCTCGTCATCATATGGTCTTCTTCACCAGGAAAAATTTTGGTGTCATTTTCAAGCGGGGAAACTGCAAATCATTTTCCTCGGGTTGTAACCGAAAATACATCTTGGTCATTGGAAGACAGCGTTCCAGAGAATTTTCTTCTTGCTTATAAAAAAAAAAAGAAAAAAGGAAAAAAAAAATCATCTGGAATTTTCACAAGAATTCACATGGACAGAAAATTTTCCTACATGTCAGGTATGAGTTTCTTTCTCTCAACCACCCGGATTATCTACGCGTTGGCCATAATTTGTTCCCTATCAACTAGCAAGGATTTCTTCTATTTTCATCCTCTGCTATTAAAAAAAAAAACAAATTCCTAGTTCGTGGCTCGTCGCGTCTTCTTTTATCTAGTGTGTTTTGACTGCTATTTCTAACAGTGTTTCTTCAACCAGTTGTTCTTCGTGCCGTTCCGTTTTCCTACTGTCGTCCAAGATGAGTCATTTTCCTCTGCCTCAATATCAAGGAGATGTTAAGATGTGGTTTTCACAACAGGATTCGTTCTTCATTTCTTTTAACAATTCAGTCAGCACAGAGCAAACTCCACATCACTCTTACTGGCATTCCTTCTCCGCTTGCACTTTCAGTGAGAGATATGATAACAGGAACCCCACCGGATATGACTTACGAAACTTTCAAAGTCGAGGTTCTGCGGCGTAACTCACCCTCGGCTGAGAGTAAATTTTGCACACTCTTGCAGGATAAGCATCTCGGGGAGCGAACCCCCACCCAGTTTTTACGACGAATCCAAGAGTTGTCCGATAGCTCATATGAAGGACAGGCATTTGTCAAACAACTATTTTTCTCGAAGATGCCTTCTAATGTACAGTCGATTTTAGCTCCTATGATGAAACACACGGCCCTTGAACATTCGCCGCCTCCGCAGACAGGATTATGGAATTTTCTGGCTCACCATCCTCTGCTTCTTCATCTTCCTCTCGAGATTCTACTTCTTCTGCTCCGGTTGACATGCAATCCTCTGAAATCTGGTACTACTAAATCAGCATGGTCCCGAACGCGCAGTCGCGCGTCCGCGCTAGCTAGTCGTGAGTGGTCGATCCTAACCCGCGTGTGCAAATGAATGTGGTTAGGATCGACCACTCACGACTAGCTAGCGCGGACGCGCGACTGCGCGTTCGGGACCATGCTGCTTTAGTAGTACCCTGAAATCTTGTGGGCCGACGCAGAACTGACCCGCCAGGTTTCACGCATGTGTAGGAACCGTTCATCTTCAAGGCATCATTCGACAGGAAGGACCAGGCGTTGCTCCTTCTCGAGCACATGCGCACTTCCTGCGCCCTCAGTCTGCTGGTACCACAGGAAGTTCAAGGACCAGACCGAGAAATGTGCACAGCCCTGCTCCTACTCTTCTCAGGCAAACTAGGCAGGTAGACACTGGGCTCATCAGTTGTCTCCCTCATCGAGCGTTCTTTATCAGAGATGCCAAATTCTTCAAAGTCCTTTATGGTGGATACGGGTGTCAGTTGTAATAAACGATCGTGCGAACCAAAGAAGATGGCGACGAACGGAAGAAAGCTCCTTTTCACGCGCCGCACGGTCGAACACAAAACATGTTATATAACATGAGATGCGAGCAAGTGCCAGTAAAGGAAAGAGAGAATGACAGACAACCGTTAGATATATATAAAGAGTAAGTTTATTGAGGTAGTCAACTGTGTGTCTGTTTGTGCGTGCATGCGGCTAATAACACATACATAAGACAGGCCTTCTTGTACAAGAGTATGTATACAACATTATGAATGACGGACCGTAGTATAAGCAAGAGTATGTGTACAATATGTATGAGTACAATAATGTGTTTGTATGTGAATGTAGAATACAAAGCATAGAATAAGTGTCTGTAACATAGACTATAAGAGACCTGAACACAAAGATAGAGAAATACCAGTTCGTATAAGAGTTACACAGTTGAATGTCTGTATTCAGGAAGTTGTTGCCGAAGAGCAGAGCTGTGGTCTCACATGTTGTGTGTGAAGTTGAGCGTCGATGCTGGAGACCGGTTACTTGGTACAGAAGATTCTTGCAGGTTGGTAGCGAGATTCTCTAGTTTAAAAAAACATCTATATTCACCTGAAACTCTCAAGCCCTATCGACTTTTATTGATTTTTTTCCTTTTTATCATTATTCCTTGACTGAGTGATCAGTTTTAACAGATTAATCTTCTGATAGTTGAATGCACAACTTTTAACATTATTAACGTCGTCTCCCTCATTGGACACGAAACTCAGCTTGCGAAGACTTATTGGGGCAAGCGAAAGCGAAATTGTGATGGCACATGTGCCCAGCGTCGCCTTTCTGGCACTTGTGCCCGCGGCATGTGTAAGGACTTTCGAGCGAGATCGTTGCCAGTGCCCCTGGACTGGCTCTTGTGCGGGTGGCACATAAAATACACCATTTTGAGCGTGGCCGTTGCCAGTACCGCCTGACTGGCCTTCGTGCGGGTGGCACGTAAAAGCACCAACTACACTCTCTGAGTGGTTGGCGTTAGGAAGGGCATCCAGCTGTAGAAACTCTGCCAAATCAGATTGGAGCCTGGAGTAGCCATCTGGTTTCACCAGTCCTCAGTCAAATCGTCCAACCCATGCTAGCATGGAAAGCGGACGTTAAACGACGATGATGATGATGATGATTAACTACATACACACTGAAAGAACAATCCACAAAACTCTCTGAAATCTATAGGTACCAATAAACTGTAAATATAAATGCATGCTCGTATTTTGGGCCATGAATCAACTTGGTAAACTACCAAATAATAGATATTCAAGAAAAATGTTAAAAACATGGAATGTGAATCAGTTCCAGGACACAAAATGGGGGAAAAAAATAATAATCAATAATAAGCATTCGCATGAGTGGCTGTGTGGTAAGTAGCTTGCTTACCAACCACATGGTTCTGGGTTCATTCCCACTGCGTGGCACCTTGGGCAAGTATCTTCTACTATAGCCTCAGGCTGACCAAAGCCTTGTGAGTGGATTTGGTAGACGGAAACTGAAAGAAGCCCGTCATATATATATGTATGTATGTATTTGTGTGTCTGTGTTTGTCCCCTCACCATCGCTTGACAACCAATGTTGGTCTGTTTATATCCCTGTAACCTAGTGGTTTGGCAAAAGAGACCGATAGAATAAGTACTAGGCTTACAAAGAATAAGTCCTGGGGTTGATTTGTTTGACTAAAGGCAGTGCTCCAGCATGGCCGCAGTCAAATGACTGAAACAAGTAAAAAGAAAAATGTAAAAATAAAGAATGTATATATATATATGTGTGTGTGTGTGTGTGTGCATTTGCATTGCACACATAATTTAACTGTCTAAATTGAAGTATCAACCAACCAATTATAAGTTACTTTTCTTGAATACAATAAAATTTTGTATCCTGGCATATGAAGTTGTTTTCTAACATTTTTCTCTCATTATACATATATGTTTATATTAATTCTGTTGTTTGCAGCAAATCAATTTTTGTTATATAAGTGTGTGAATTGGGAAATAAATTGAAAAAGAAATGAAAAACCACTCAAAGATCTGAATATTTAATTAACTGATGCCAAATTTCATTGGATTTCCTTCTATGAAACATTATCTATAAGCAAGAACTGTAAGAGCTATTGGATAGAGATAAAATAGAAGTATATTTTATATTAGCTACGTTTCATAAAATGTAAATAAGTCTAAATCTAAAGATTATTTGCCAACATAACATGGCAGTCCTGGTTTAGGATGAATGTTGCTGTAATTTAGCCCCAGGAGACATTGTCTCCAGCTGGCTGTATAACACGATCTGTGTCCTTATATTTTCGAGTGGGGGTGCTAGATTCCCTTGTTTGAAAATATAAGGATACAAATCGTGTCGTATAGCCAGCTGGAGACAGTGTCTCCTGGGGCTAAATTACAACAACATTTGTCCTAAACCAGGACTGTTATGTTATGTTGGCAAATAATCTTTAGTCCAAAGTACTGTTGCTGAATATCTCATTGTGAGATTTACAAATAGTAATTTTCTAAGTCTAAATCTAGTTCTTGAAATTATGAAACTTTAAATCTATTATTATTGCTATAGACAACTGAATCCTGGACCATGAAGAAAGAGCTTCAAAATTATCTTCATGTTATATACATATCAGGCATCTGAAGGCAGTGAGCTGGTAGAATTGTTACCTAGCAGCATTTCTTCCAACCTTTTACATTTTGAGTTCGAATTCCGCTGAGGTCAACTTTGCCTTTCATTCTTTCAGAATTGATAAAATAAATACCAGTTCAACACTGGAGTTGATGTAATCAACTTCTATTCCCACTCTAAATTGATGGCTTTGTGCCAAAATTAGAATGAGCATCTGGCATCTCATGAGAGCTCAAAACACCTTTTGGCATAAGCACAGGATTTGCAAGGAGAATTATGGACTTATTCTGCCCCATCTCAACTATTTTTGTTCAATGTAAGGTAGCTTTACTGGTTATTGCAATAATCCAGAATGTCATATTAGATGTTATGTTTTAGAGACTTCTGCACCTAATAGAAAATGAAAACCACTCAACTATATTGATATTATTAACAGGTACAAAAGAGCATGAAATACCGAGGAACTATCAAAAGTGATGATAGAGATTCCTTGTGAAGTGTGGTGAAACATATTTTGGCTGTTTCCACTTGAAGTGGAAGAAGAGGAGGAAGAAGAAGAAAAGGAAGAAGAAGAAGGAAGAAGAGGAAAGCAAGTACTTGAGGAAAGTACTTTTCTAAAAATTATGAAAATTTTACTAAAATTAGAAATCATTTCTACTTTATGAATGGTTGGTGTTATTAGAATCAGCATCCATCAGGAAAAGTACTGACTCTATAAACCCATACATGGTCAAATTTACAGAACTATTCAACTCATGCTAGCAAAGGCAAACAAATGTAAAAATGTTAGAAAAAAAAGTATGACAATTAGAAAGAAAAATATGTGAATGCTTAACACGTATTTATTTTTTATGGCTTTATTTAAAAAAAAAAAGAGAAGTACCTATCACCTTTTTTGCAGGGTCTCACAGTCTGATGGAGAAAAGAGAGGAAGAACCCAAGACTTAGACAAGAGTCTTGGTATGATGCTTGCAGTAGATGGATTTGGCCAAAAGTACCCAAGAACCAAGTGATAGATTACACTAGGCATAGGCAATTATTTCAGAGAAGTTGGTCATATGAGGCTGCATTTATCTCATCTGGTGGCCACACTGCTAAAGGAATTCATGGTAATTTTTTTCATTAGGCATGCAATTTAGAAAGTCCTGCAATCTGCAGATTATGAACTAGATTGCAGTCTGGATTAGGCTATCAACCCAGAGCAGGTAGATCTATTGGACTTCTATATAGTACCTATCTACCCAGTTCTACTCACAAGGCTTAGATCAATCTAAGGCTATGGTAGAAAACATTGGCTTGTCTCACATTCAAACTGAACCTGGAAAATCACATGACCATGCTTGCGCACATAGAACTTATTGGAACAAATATGCAAGAACAATATCTAACTGTAATATGACATGAGAATCTGTCACTCAGACTTTTATGTTACATTTTTAAATGAATAGTCAAAACATGCAGATATTAAATAACTTTAGCTTTACTAATATTGTTTACATTCAATAATTACTGTTAAATGAGTGCATGATGGTAAATGATAAAAAGAACAAACAAAAATACATGACACAGTAACAAGTGTCATGTTTTTTTGTTTGTTTTTCTTATCGTTTGCCATCATAGTAAATGTGCTCATTTAACACTAATTATCAAATGTAAACTATGAACTCAAAATAGTAAAGCTAAAGTTATTCAATATCTGTGTGCTTTGATTACACAACGTAACAATTTTCAAAACAAAATTTGTTTATTGTATTTTTTTTATTGTTTATCAATCCATTTTTTCTGCTGATTCCAAAAATGAAATTAGTTTTTGTGTATCATCAACAGTTAAGAAAATATGCCGACTTTCAATGTTATTATATATTCGGTATTGTTATAATGTTCCTCTACTAAATGTATTTCTAATTTTCTCTTTCAGACTAATTACTAAGTTCTGCTACTTTCAAGATGGCTACTAGAGTATGTAAAAATTCTCCAGATACATTTTGCTATGTGTGTGGTTATTATATTGGAAAAAAGCAGGTATTACATAAGATCGTTAAAGGTGTCAAATTGTGGATAGCGTACAGACTCTATTTCAGAATACTCATGGGTGACCAGGACAAACCATGGGCCCCACATGTGATATGTGGAAGCTGTTGATCTACTCTAGAAGGATGGTTAAGATGTACAGGAAAGTCAATGCCTTTTGCCATTCCAAGAGTATGGAGAGAGCGAAAGAACCATCATGATGGTACAGAAAAGTGAAAGGAAGACAAGTTCTTCAGTATCCATCATCTAGAGCACCTGTCCCACATAATGATAGTTTACGAGTACCACTACCACCAGAAAATATTTCATCTGAAGAGTCAACAAGTAGCAGCAGCCAAGAAATGGAGGAAGCTTTCGTACCAAGAACGACTTCGGAGCCTCACTTTCCAAATCAGAGTGAGCTAGATGATTTAATCAGGGATCTGGGTCTTACTATGTCAGGAGCTGAACTTCTTTCATCAAGGTTGAAGGAATGGAATCTACTGGGGGAAGATTACAAGACATCTGTGTACCGAAAATGCCATGAAGAATTTGAAATTTACTATGAAATTATTAATGATCTGTGTTATTGTAAAGATGTGATTGGTTTGTTTACTGCTATTGGACTCAAGCATGATTCTGCAGAATGGCAACTGTTCATAGATAGCTCAACATGAAGTCTCAAAGCAGTGTTGCTCCACAATGAAAACAAATATCCTTCTTTGCCTCTTGCACACTCCATACAGAAGAAAGAAAATTATGATAATGTCAAAGAATTTCTCGACAAAATAAATTACGCTGAGTTCAAGTGGGATGTTTGTGGTGATTTCAAGATGCTTGCCTTCTTGCTTGGCTTATAAGGAGGATACACAAAGTATTCATGTTTCCTTTGCTTATGGGACAGCAGAGCTGATGAGGATCATTACAAGAGAGTACATTGGTCCCCACGAGTAGAACTGTTAAATGTTCTCAAACAGCCTCTAGTAGATTCCAACACTTCATATCAAACTCGGATTGGTAAAACAGTTTGTGAAGGCCTTAGATTTTAGAGGAGAAGCTTTTCAAGAAATTTGTCTTATGTTTCCAAAGCTATCTAAGATCAAGGGTGGCATATTTGTTGGGCCCCAAGTAAATGCAATGTTAAAGTTGAAGAAACTGGAACAAGCAATGACAAAAGTTGAAAAAGAAGCTTGGTGTGCATTTCGTGATGTAGTTCATGGATTCCTAGGAAATCACAAGGATCCTAATTACAAACGGCTGGTAGCAAAGCTTATTGAAAACTTCAAGAAAAATGGGTTGTCATATGTCCTTAAAGGTTCATTTTTGCACTCTCACCTAGATTTTTACCCTGAAAACTTGGGTGATGTCAGTGAGGAGCATGGTGAGAGATTTCATCAGGACATCGCAACTATGGGAAGAAGATACCAAGGACGATGGGTTACTGCTATGATGGGAGATTATATATTGTCTCTAGTCAGAAGAGATGAAAATATACACTCCAGAAAATCTCGATCATCAAAGCACTTCTTATCTTAAGAAAAGAGTCATCAAGGCATTTACAGTGCAGAGTTTTATTGTTTCTTTTTGTTCTAACTAATATTATACTTCCTAAATACCTTTCAATATATGAAAAAGTACTAAATGTTGTGTAATTATCCTTACAATATTAGAATAGATTGAACCAACAAAGTGCTGTAGAGAAAAGTTACAAATATAACGAGCAAATATGAAATTAGGAATAAATAAATAACTATCGATGTTACGTCAAAGCAAATGTGATTTTTGAATTTAGTGGCAAAAAATGCATATATGAACATGTGTTACATTGTGTTATTCATTTAAGAATGATTGCATATGTAAGCCAATTTGGTCTGATTAGGTCAGTGTTTCCTAAAGTTTAGCCTGTTTACCACAGGAAATGTATAACTGAATTTGATACCCAGGTGTTTTCTCATCTCATTTTCCAGCTGTATCTCAAGTTCAGAGTAGAAACCTGAGATCAGTTAAATACAAATGAATGCAGCAAGTATTTGATATTTCTAATTGTTGCATGTCTTTCAGTTTAACTTTCTACATTTCATAGAAATGGAACATCACACTTTTGACACATTCATATGCTAGCATAGAAAGCAGTCATTTAAACTTTTAGCCATCTTAAATTCCAGACAAAATACTATCATTAACCTTGCTTTAGGTAAAATAACTTACATGTTTCTTGTGAATCAGCTGGTATATCAAATGCTTGATATCCTGTTCATACATGATGCTCTACTGCATTTATCTTACTAAAATTGAGTTTCCAATACCTGGTTTCTGTACAGTTCTGATACTCCTTTTTAGCATAATTAATTATGCAGAATTGGCTAAAGGTACCTAAAAACTAGATGTGGTGTAAAATGATGGACAATCTTTTCTGAGAAGTGGGCAATATGAGACATGGCCCATCATCTGGTGGGACACACTACTAAAAGTATTCAAGGTAAATTTTCATTAGGCACACCATTCTGAAAACCCTGTGGTCTTCTCTTTCTGACAGTGTAATTGCTTATACAAAGGTACTATTATCAAGGTGGAATGTCTTTTATCAGAGGTCTGCTCATGTGACTTTAAATAACTGTTTAGTTGCACGTGCATACTGTTGGACAAAAGTTCTGTAAAATTGGCAATGGCTCAGAATACTAAATTCAGTTTTATCTGCACAAAAAAGTTTCCTGTGGTTAACTGGCATCCTGTTCAGGGAGCCATTTGCTTTCTTTTTCCACTTCACTTGATCATTATGCAAAAAGTGGTCTCAATGAACACAGCAGAAATGCAACTATCTGTATAATAGAGTAGAATTAGTTCCACACTATCACTATTCTGTTTGCAATTCAGATTACTCTGTCAGATGTAATGGTTATTTATTCATATTGCTCTGAATTATGCATTATCTCATAGCTGAGAGTTCAATGATGTGATTGTTTACTTTTAGAATGGCATTGTTGGGCATATGTGAGATCTGGATTTAGCCAGTTTGGACATAAAGCAGTTAGGCTGGATATAGCCAGTTTAAATGCTAAAGGGTTAAACTATATATTATCATGAAAATGTTGCATAGGATCATTATTATGTTCTAGTGGAAACCACCAAGAAACTTTCTCACTATTTGTTCCAATTCAAAAGTTATCAACCTGAGAAAGATGACACTTTGAAACTGGTCTTTGAATGCTTACCAAATTGTACATTTCATTCTCAAGGATCTACCAACCAAAAATAAGATCTTCCAATTCATGGAAGATACAAAAAAGTTCAACAACAGAAGCATCTAACTGTCTATTCTTTCTTTCTTTCTTTCTTTTTTTATCATTTTCTTATACATAAAGGGTTTAAGATGCATTTTTAGTATATTTTGGTTTTTTAGCTTCACACAGAAGCTTAAATTGATAAAATAAATGCTGTGTGGTTAAAGACTGCAGGCCATGGTGTGTTCTCTGGTGGTTTGCTTGAGGTCGTATAAAAGTTTTATGGTGCAAGTGATGTAATTTGTGCTGTGAATGAGTATGAAATACAAAATTAACAGGCATATACTGATTGTTATTTTTGTTACCAACAAAAAACGATTAAAATGTTCCAACAGATAGATTGCATAATGAACATGTAGCTTTTGAAGTGTATCTTAATTAAATATAAACCACAAAGCTGGAGGATTAGAATATAATTGTTGGCTATGCAACATGAATATGAAAGTCTAAGAACAAGCTTGTTTAGAAAGTGACAGTGGAGCATCAGTATTGACTGATATAAAAGAAATAGCTCTGCTAGAATTAATTTATAATGTATATGGATAGTATGCATTATGTGATGGGAATTGGTGAAAGAAGGCTTCGAAGGGAAAACAGATACAATTAATTATATAAAAATGTTTTGGCTGACAAGATTTGGAATGCAATTAGGGATTCTGTTGTAGAGACTGAGCAACATTTACTAATTTGGAATAAACTAATAGCCAGTTAATACTTTGGCCATTGATGAAGACTTGAAAAATATCTCATGTCTTGCTTTTGTTGTTAAGGCATACAGAAACCCAAAATTATAATTTACTCTTTTTTTCCCTGGTTAATTTACATTATAATGAGCAGCAAAAGTAAAATTTTGTTTATTCTAGAGAATTCTATTTTCCCCTAACCTCAAAATATCTTAGTAACATTCAAGTTGTCTGAAAGTCCTGTTTGTAGTAAATACTGTCACCCTCACCTCTAAGTATTTTCTTTTCTATAATTCCCAAATTGGTTTTTGCTGCATTTGTATAATGATTTTCGCCATTTTGAAATTTAAATTAATGTATTAAAAGAAAATATAATTACCACGTTTAAATATTAATAATACACTTTAAAAAAACGATATGCCAACTTGGAATTTATCATTCGGTCGAATCTATTGATGTGGCAGAAATAGAGTAAAATATTTTCATGATAATGTTCGCTAAAATAATTTCTTGAAGTGCGTTTATCATAATTTACGACGCAAATAAAATACATTGGAGAATAATAGATTTGTCATTTTCATTTATCACAATCTCCAAGACGTGTCAGCAAAATAATTTTATGCTGTTCTTGGTCTTCCGTAGATAAAGTAAACAACTACAACAACTACTATAACAGCTTAGCCTCGGACTCTCCTCGGAAACTTTCATACCGGTATTTTTACTGTCGTTATTTTCTTGTCAAATAGTAAGTCATCGTTTTGTTCTATATACTTTTTAAACTAGTGGCAATAATATGATTTGCATTAAATCCTCACGTTATTTGGTTGCTAATTATGATTTCACTCGACAGAATCATTCAAGTATCCAACAGAATTTGGCTATAATTGTGTTTATTAAAATGTCAGCTCCTAAGCGTAGTTCTGTAAATTTGATAAAGTTTTCTGTTTACTGTAGGCTTTGGAATTTGAATTGTTTTTTTCGTGTTATCTGTTTTATATATCAGTAGAAATGTTTATAGAGTAAGAAAGCGAAATATTTTCCTATTCCTTGGTGCCTTCTCCGAAGTGAAATATTTGTTTACAACTTGACCCACGGCAAAGCTTGGTCGTCCATTATATGACACCACCCACCCACCACCTTCACTTAAATGGTCAGCATAGCTTTATAATCATACATTCTCTTTTTCATTCGTAAATTTTCCGAATGATTAAATTTATGCAAATTAAATACGTTTCTCATAAAAATCGCCACTGAATGTATTTATGTCTGAAAACCTGTGTTTATTATTTTTCTTAAAAGTCATAACATAAACGATGGGCACTCACTTTGTGACATCCTCGAATGTATTCCAGCCATTATTGTTTTTAAGATCCTAACAGTATTTTCTTTCGAATTTATTTTTAAAGAATTAAAGCTTGAGTGAATATATTGAAGTTATACATCAAAAAGAAATTTAATATATTTACTTGCACTAACCTGTTTTTAAAGATCGAAGACTTTGGGTGTCAATGTAGTTGGGCAAAGTATATTTTTCATTGAAAAATATTTTAATATTGATTTTAAAATTGTTTCAGTTTTCTATTACTTGTGGGTCAGTAAAAATTTCAAGCCGAATCAATAGTGAAATTCTCTTCTCTTCGTGATATCCTTTATGACGTAAAGCTGATTGGAATTGAATGATACCTTGTCAACGAAATTGGGATTAGAAAACTACGTAACAAGTTCTAAAGCTTAACTTTAACCTGTGTTTAAAGATTATTCATTTCACGATTTGTTTTCTGGAGAGTTTGTCATTGTCGAACCACCAGGAAATGCCCTAATCGGGCCGCTGTAAGAATAGTACAAGTCACCAGCAGCTTTCTTCTGAAATTAGATGTTATGAGTTTATAAGAAATATTTTGATTCTAAGTTAGTTCAATTTCCATCAGCGTTTTTATATCTGATTTTTTTTTCCCATTTGAGAGAAGAAAAATCTAATATAGACAGTTCTCTCTTTTTATTTGCAATAGTTATTTACCAGTTTTCTAGATCCAAGCTAAAATATTTTGCAGTTTGTGGTGTTAACAGGCTGTGTCCCTCTCAGCTTGTTGCTCTTTCCCCACTAGTTCCATTTGTTATATTACTTCACATTTGCAGAGGTAGACAAGGAGTTTATCCTCTCGTTTCTCTGTGCAAAGAAAGTTTCTAGCTAGCTTTTCTAAGTCCACAATGCAAAGTGAATGGCATATTCTGCATAAGAATGTAAACAATGTATAAAACCCTCTTTCTTTCAGCAAAATTTACTGTGTGTATGAACTCTGAGAAAATTGTTTTGGATCAGAGTGTACATGTCTTATTTTGTAAGAATGCAGACTAACAATTTATCATTAATCATTGAAAGACACATCTTGTGGTTATCACCAAGACTAGTTCTTAGAGCTGTGGAAATTAACATGTACACAGACGAGGCAAATTCTACTTTCGGAATTCTAAACAGTCCTTTACCCATCTCACAAACCTTGAAGTGTCAATATAAATTAGTACTTAGCAATGACTATACAGTGTTCACAAGTGTGAGATAAATCTCATTTCTGGTTGGTACCAGTGTATAACTGGTATATTCTAGCAGCTAGGTGAACTGGGGTTTGTAGAATTAAATTCATTGGTCAAAGAACATTTGACTCCTAATTCAGATCAGTAGGTATGAAATCCAGCTTCCTCACTTGTAAGATTAATGTTTATCCACTACACATGAGACAAACCTGGCAATCATCCAGAGTGTTAAATTCTGGGGGTGCCTTACAAATTCCAAATAACTTGGACATAATTTCTTAATCTGATGAAAAACACAAAAACTTAGTAATAAAGAGAGCACGTGAGGACATTTCCAGAACAGTGCTTTAGTAGTAGCAGAAAACTATCATCATCAACTGAAGTGTTGATATAATACTGAATTAATATATATCATACATTGTAAGCTACCACTTCTGGTTGTCTTTGGCAAACAATTGTAAGTGGGAAGTGCACATTGCAAAGCTTACTCTAGCATTGTCCCTGGATGTACATTTGGCTGTTCCATGTATGAAGCTATTAAATTTTGCTCATTAACTCTGGAGCCATTCACTAAACTCTATATACCTTATTCAATGCCTTTTAGATATGCATAAATGAGCCAATGACCAATGGTTGCCTACAGAAAGATATCCTAAATGTGAAACTAATGTTCACTTCAAAGAGATGTGGATGTCTGAAGTTCCACCTTGAAGTGCAGTGTGATTTTGATATCAGAAATATTATACAGCAGATATGGAACTGCATATGTTAAATGAACTTGGAGGGAAAGTCTAACATAGGAAACAAACTGGTCTCTCCAAAGCTGCCTGTAAGCTTCTTTAGTCCCAGCTGAGCTATGAAGAGCTAAGGTTCAGTTGAACTGAAGGCATAATTCCTAAGTTGTTAGTAGACCACCACTTTGGTTTTTATTAAATGTCCTTCATTTAAAAGCTCCTAGTTCTTGTCACTCAACTCCTTT
This sequence comes from Octopus bimaculoides, assembly GCF_046866305.1. NCBI lineage: Eukaryota > Metazoa > Mollusca > Cephalopoda > Octopoda > Octopodidae > Octopus > Octopus bimaculoides. The sequence continues at coordinate 58,361,165 of NC_142931.1, read as the reverse complement.
TTAATCAGCATAGTATCTGAGTGCCCTATAAGGGCCAGTGTTTGGTCAACTAGGTAGAGTTGTTCTTTCTGAATTACTGTAAAGGTCCAAAGCCTCATGGGGATGGGTGCCTTTTAATGAGGGTTCTCCAATCTTTCTTTATTTTCTGGCCAAGTTCAATCTTTATTTTTCTTACCCCTTTTTAGTATTTTAGTAGTTTTCCACTTATTTCCAGTTTCCATCTCTCCATAGTCTTGTGATAATGGGGTTACACTCTTAGCTATGGTCTCTGTTTGGCCCTTTGCTGGGAGGAAAGCCCCCACCGCCTCTTGGTGAGGTTGAAGTGATTTTTTTTTCACTCTTACTATCCTTGGAGTTGATTGATGATACACTAGAAACAGCTTCTGGAACCTGCTGCTGTTGTTTTCTATCATCCTCTTTCTTCTTTTGCCTTTCTTCAGTCAATTTTCTTTCTCTTCTAGGCAGTGAGTCCTCAACTTGCTCTTATTTCCACACAAATAGTAACTGGGCTTCTTGCTTTGTGCCATCACTTTGATTGCCTTCTGCTCTGTTTCCATAACAGTGTACAACTCTGGGTCTTCAAAGTCGAATGACATCAAGAGCTGCACGTCTGTGCAGACCATGTGGTGTTGGGTATCACTTGTATGCTCACCATCTGTCAGTGTTGTTGCAAAGGTGGCCAGCCAAATGTCTATGTCTGTACTGATGTCCCTGGCTATGTCCTCTACTTCTTTGTCATTGGTTAGATGTCCAATATTTTTGAATTCTCTTGATAGTAAAATGAATTTCCCCAAAATTTTTTGCATAATATAGTCTTGAAAAAAATATCTTCTGCACAGAACTCTGAAAATATAACTGTCTACAGTGAACAACAATAGTGGCAACAACAACAGCAGTAACAATAAAATAATGATCCTTTCTACTAAAGGATCAAAAGCAACATGCTCAAGGGTACAATGCAACCCAGTGCTTATTTCATTGACACCAAAAGGATGGAAAGCAAAGTCAACTTTGGCAGAAGTTGAAGTCAGAACATAAAAATGAATGAAATATTGCTAAGGATGAAAGGCAAAATCGATTTTGGTGAAATTTGAACTCAGAATGTAAAAATGGACAAAATGCCACCAAGCATTTTGCTTGGTGTGCTAACAATTCTGCCAACTTGTTGCTTTAATAGTAATAATAATAATTATTATTTCTGCTATATGCACAAAGCCTGAAATTTTTGGCAGGAGGGGGCCATTTGATTATATCGACCCTAGTACGCAATTGGTACTTAATTTATTGACCCCGAAAGGATGAAAGGCAAAGTTGACCTTGGCCTCATTTGAACTCAGATTGTAATGATGGATGAAATGCTGCTTCGCTAAGCATTTTGCCCGACATGCTAACAATTCTGCCAGCTTGCTGCCTTAATAATGATTGTTTTCTAACATAGGTACAAGACCTGAGATTTTTAGGAGAGGGGGCTGCACAGAGGTTAAGTTGATACTTTTAAACACAGTACTTGATACGTTATCTCATCAGCCCTAGAGTGATGAAAAGCAAGTTAATCTCAATGGAATTTGAACTCAGAATTCAAAGAGATGAGAGAAATACCGCAAGGCATTTTATTGAATAATCTAATAATTCTGCCCATGCATTGCTTTGGGATTTGAACTCAGAACATAAAGAGTTGACATGTATACTACAAAGCACTATATCCACTGCTCTAACAATGTTGTTAGTGCAGCATCTGTTTTGAGCCTGCAGGTTCATCAGGCTGGAATTCATTCAGATTTTCAAGGTGTTTGGGCAGAATATACAAAACTTTCTTTTGAATGGGATACTAGTCTTTTGCAGGGTTAATCTATATGTGCTACTGGTACAGATTTCCAGCTGAGTGTACTGGAACAACATGCTCAAGGACACAATGCAACCCAGTCTGTGATGAGAACCCACAACTTAACTGCTGTGTGCCCAGCATCCAAACTACTAGGCCATGAGCCTTCACTGCCAAAAGCCCAAAAGCATTGTTGAATAATAATATCCTTTCTACTATAGGCACAAGGCCTGAAATTTGGTGAGGTGCTAATTGATTACATTGACCCCCAGTACTTGACTGGTGCTCATTTTATTGGGCCTGAACAGGATTAAAAGCAAATTCAACCTTGGTGGAATTTGGACTTAGAACGTAAAGATGGATGAAATGCTGTCCAACTGGTACTTATTTAATTTACCATGAAAGGATGAAAAGCAAAGTTGGCCTCAATAGAATTTGAGCTTAGAATGTAAAGATAGACAAAATGCCACTATCATTTTGTACTTTACCACTTATATAAGATCTTTGATATAAATCATTTGAATTATTTCTTTTAGGTCATTTTTAATTATAAGTTTTTGAATGCATCACATCTTTAAATATATCAAAGCAAGTGGAAATATCAACTGTCTTTTTCTTAAACATCGTGACATTATGCAGAAACTTGATAGATTATAATCTTTGGAGCAGTTTGTGAAGAATTAATATTAGCAATTATTAACTCAAGTTTTTTCTTGCATTTCTGAATGTTTAATGAAAATATGATTTTTTTTTTGGCATTCCATTGTATGACAAAGGATTATAAGAGCTACTGAAATAAGCTTCTGAAATATTATAGAATTTGATTTAGTTTTTTAAAACTTCTCTTTGGGTATGCTATTGGAATGATTTTTATTTCTTACAGATTGTGGAAAGATGAAAGGCTGATAATTTTGGCAGGATTTATACTCAGAACTGAAGGTATTTGAATTGATCACCTGTTGTTCAGTTTAGGTCAGTATTGTGACTGCAAATCACTATCTTGCCTAACCAGAATTTTACAATCCCATTTCCTTTCAACAGATTGTGTATTGTTTATGGTTCACCAGATTCTGTGTTACTTCACAGCATCTCCAAGTTCCAAGTATAACAATTTAACAATACAACAAGGTTTTAGATGCACATCTAACATTGATAACTTTTTTTGTTAGTTAAAATGGTTTATGGTTAATTCTTCAACCACATATGAAACAGCATCATTAGACTTGTCAACATCGCTATTTGCTAAGTGCAGGTTATTGGGTAAAGGTTTATTTCAACATGTAGAGGTGGTTTCTGTTTCAATGGTAACTTTTCTAACTCTGTCATTATATAACTTTTTTTGTTACCAACCTATTTGGTTACTTTTACAGTTACCCAGTCATGCTCACTGATAGTCATTTACAAAGTTCCCTGTCTTTAATGGGGATAGATTGTTGGCTGATCTTTTAAAATAGATTTTAGCCTTTACTCACTCTATGAATAGACAAGGTTGTGAGATATATCAGATTTCAACTGGAGTTAACTGATGGACAATAAGGTTCTAGGTTTTAGACCAAATGGTGAACTAATGTGTAGTCTAAAAGTGTAAGATATGGATCATCTACTTTCAGTAGCAGTGATTTCAAAATTCTAACAGCTCTTTCTGATATGTCTAGGAGTGTGTGGGACCAGGAGTTCTTTGCTTGAAGTGTTGTGCTCAAACTTCTCAATATTGGAAAATACATTGAACAATTATCTGCTAAATTGCAAGTATATGTCTACCGGGTTTCACTGGAAGATCATGTCTTGTAAACTGAAATTAACAGTGGTTTGTGACTGTTTGTTTTTTGTGTCTGATGGTTCACTATATTCGGTGAACCTACTGTAGTAATTCACAAGAATGAAAAACTGAAAGTTCTTGTATATGAAACAATTCTGCTCTAACTGTTGATCCTAGCAATTCCAGTACTGGTATTGATTCAAGCATCTCTACTTTACTGGCTTCTCTGATGCTGTATACCCATACCACATTTGTCAACCAGTTCAGTGATATCTGTTGATATCCTAGGCCAACACATTAATTCTCTTTCTCTAGACGCTGCAAGTAATCTAAATAAATTAAGCATTTGTTGTTTTGTTACCAGAAGAACAATAATTTTGTATTTGTTGACTAATATTTCCCTGGACATGTGTTAATTTATCTTTGCAGTTCCAGAAACTTGTAATAACCTCTGGTAATAGACAGTGTTTTTCAGGTCAGTCCTGTTCCAGAACTTGTACTTATTCAGCCAGTTAATTATCATTAGCAGTCTCAGCTTTCATTTCTGCAATTTTTGTGTCATTCATCATTGATTTTAAATTGATTTGTTGGTGACAAATCAATTTTAAACCAAGTTGTCTGTCGTATGAGTGAAAGACTAGTGTATCTGCAGTTATCACTTCTTCCTTTTGTACATATTTTAATGTGCAATCATACTTGCACAGTCTATACATAATTTTCTGCAACCCTGGAAGAAACTTGTAAGGAGTTTGTGCAGAATATTTACAAGGGTTTATGATCTGTCTCTCCTACGAATGAGAAACTATACACATGCTTGTGAAAGGTCTCAGCTCCCAAAACTACTGGGCTTAGCTCTTTTTTTTAATTTTTGATTGGCTGGAGTCAGTGACATGGATGCTTATGCAGTTGGATAGTTTGCTTATTGTGAAACTGTGCCAACTGTGAATTTACTTTCATAGTACAGACTTTACTATGTCAAGAGGAAATAGTAATAGTCATTCTGGTTCAAACATTTTTTGCTTGACTTTAGCCTGTTGTCATGCTTTTGATCTTCTGTAAACTTTCTCAGAGGTTCTCATTTTCACAGATGTGGAATAAACTTGGCCAGGTATGTCACCATGCTTAATAATCTGACTCCACTGGAATCAGTAAACAGTTGTATGAATAGCAGAAATTTTATATAGTTGCAGTTTTACTCCTTTGGTTAGCAGATATTCAACATATTTTACTCATGTAACTCAAAGCTAAGATTCTTTGAATTCAAGTTTTAACCGCTGTCTCTATATTGTAAAATAGCTTGTTCAACCTTTGATTCATAAAACATCATTATATTGTCTATAACCACAAATACACATTGCATACTTTCAAACAAATGTTCCAAAGTTGCTTGGAACAACCCAGAAGTTGGTTTCACTTTGAAAGGAAAACTGTTGTTAGCAAATCTTGCCTATTGAATTGAATGATTTGCTACTCTTCTCTATTTATTAAATAAGATATCTGTGCTTTCAATACTGTGAAATCTTAGGAGATAGCATTTTAACTGAAGCTTGCAAAATTGTATGTATGAAGTAATATTTATTTCAAGTAGCTCAGTTAAAATCTATTGAATCAAGGCTTATGCACAATGTATTATAGTATTTCTTTGGATTTTAGTTCTTGTGTCACAGCTCCTCTTAATGCTTCTGGAATCATTCAAAGGCACCCGCAAATTTTTTCTAATACATTTTCGAGACTTCATGTTTTCTGTTTTAAGTTCTTCAACCTTTTGAAGTAATTCAAGACTAGTACAATTTTAACTCCAGTCACTGGTTTCTTAAATTAGACACATTTGCTATGAAGTACATAAAAACAGTACAGTCTCTGTACTTATACCACTGGTCGTTCTACAAGTGTCACTATATGATCTGAAAAGAGGTTTTTATTCTATATTGGTTATGACTTTCAATAACTGTTTAGAAATTGTCAACGGTAACATTGCATTATGCATATGTGCCTAACACAGCCTCATGTTTAATACTTTTAACTGGCACTATGCATACTCATTAAGAGTTGTCCCTGTCTAGTATGTCAATAAGCATTGTATCTGTTTTCTTAGGATAATTAAATTATTTGATTTTATGTTTATTTTTTGGTGGAGCAGCATACATTTGCAAAATAGCCTGAGTTACCACATTTATAATACTCTTTGTGATGTAAAGGACAAAACTGAACTCCAAATCTATGACCTGCACTAATTTTTATTTTTTAAAAAATTTTTATATACTTATTTGGGCCTTTCTGACTGCTTTGTATTTACAACATCTGTGAGTACTGACATATTCAAAAGCAACTACCTTGGGCTTCTGTTGCTTCCTTTTGGCTCTTCATTACAATAGCTACAGCTTTAGCCAGTTCAAGATGATGAGTTTCTTTAAATTTGCATCTTAATGAGATGTCATCCAGACTAAGGATCATTGTATTTAAAAGCAATTGGCCAGTCAAATTGCTAAATTAACATATATGTTTTCTCAGACCTGTTAGATATTCATCAATATCTCTATCATGCTCTTCAGAGTAAAGGAACCTGTCCCTAGCATCAAAGAAATGAATTTTAGGATCACAGAAATTGTCAACATTTTCTCTGGCATTCTCATATTTTTAGTAAGGCCTTTTAATATTTGAAATTGCCCCAAATATCTTTATCTTGTTTACCAACAGTGTGTAATAGTAATGTAATTTTAATTTTATCAGCTGACTCAGTCTTCTCACTAACCATCAAAAACTCTAAACCTCCTTGAATAAGTGCTATTTGTCAGGCAAGTTAACAGCAGAGATAGAGTTAGATGCTAAGAGTTGATATTTACCAATTTGATAATATTCATTAACAGTCATTAAAGTTCATCAGCAAGATTAAAATTCATTTGTAACTCTCCATTAACCACATTACTAACAATGAAAATAGGATCATCAAAGAACTATTAGCGCATGTAATATATATATTGATGAAGTCACCAATTCAATTCAACCAATATTCCTGGCACCATATTCTAATTGGGTTAGTATATGGCAGTAATTTAAGTTACACATCAGATTGTTCACCTCTTTTCTTAAGTTGTATGTAGTAAACTCACTTTATTGTTGCCCAGGTTTTCTGTGTGTGTATATATTATACAGCATGTGTAAGGGAAGACAACTTTATTACAAGGAAGACCACTTGCTAATGGTTATTCAGTCAGTTGTGGGTTTAAGAGAACATGGCAAGGTTAATTGCTTACATGGTCCTTCATTGGCTGAGCGTTTGAATTTCATTGATGCAATTTTACTAAATCTACCCATCAGTCTCTTCTGTAAGATGTTACTGATGTGAAGTATCTTGGATATTGTCACTATTAAATATAGTACTCATCTTTTATAGGCAAGATGTTCTATTCTATCAAAAAAATGGGTGAGTGTAGTAACTTTCAATGTAGCAGAGAACAGTTTTCTTCTTCACCAAAAATGATTAGGGAGCTTCTAAGTGGTCATTTGTCAACTAGAAATAACAGCCAAATCTATCCTAAACCACACCCATTGGCTTACAAAAAGACAGGATACATTAGATAATTTTTCTTAGCAATCACCAAACTACATATGATACCTGTTTTCTGCAAACCAGCTAAACTGCATACTCTTTCCATCCAGGCTTTTTCTGACACGTCCCTTCCTTCTCTCCTCATTCCCATCATGCCTAATTTTCTAGGTCTTTTGTTAAACACATTACTCATAACTATCTTTCAGAACTAGCCTTATAGAAGTCACTTTCAGCCCACATTTTACCCTTTAGACACTTATGTACAGATATTCATACTGAAATAAAGTGCATTTTTCTGACTAGTTCAAGATAGGGCCTTCAACAGTCGTAAGTCATGGGCATTGGCCCTCATTTAACTTATTTAAAAAGACAATATTGTAATTGTTGTTTTAGATGGTTTGAGTTTTATTGAGGACCAGTTACAATTTTGATATTTTCAGATTTTTGCATAACATGGTATTGAGTTGAACATTAAATGATCCTGAGTTCATTGTAAAACAAATTTATTAATCATTGGGTAACTGTAGTTAATATCATAAAATAGTTATTTATGAGGATATTGATTACAGTTATAATTTGCTAATGTAAAATAATTAAATTAACTGGGGTATTAAAAAATTTCCATTATCATTTAAAATTGCTGATGAAGTTAAGATTTATTCTTGTATAAAAAAAGTCATTCCAGAGGCTCCATCACAACCAATTCCAGCCTTTGAAGAGATGTTTTCATGTGTCATCATTGACTGTGTTGGGCCATTAACTAAGACAAAATTGGAAAATCAATATCTGCTTACCATCATGTGTGCCTCTACCCAATTTCCAGAAGCTATCCCACTGAGCAACATTATGGCCAAGAACATTTTAAAGTCACTCATCAAGTTCTTCACAACTTTTGGACCCCCAAAAGTGTTACAGTTGGACCAAGGTTCCAAATTCATGTCCAAAGTTTTCCAGCAAGTTTTGTACGAATTAAACAGCTATCAGGTTGCATCCAGCGCTTACCATCCTAAGCCACAAGGTGGCTTGAAATGTTTCAACCAGACATTAAAAAACATGATGAGGGCTTATTGCACTGAACACTCCAAGGATTGGGATGAAGGAATTCCATTGTTGTTTGCAGCATGAGAAGTCGTACAAGAATCCCTTGGATTTAGTCTTTTTGAACCCATCTATGGTCATACTGTTCATGGTCCTCTGAATCTCATGAAGGAGGACTGGTTAGGAGTTGACGGTGTTACATTAGCCTACTAGATTGTGATAGACTTCAAGACTACATGGTGCATTGGAGATGGTCAGGCAGAACCTCAAGTTATCTCAAGATGACTTGAAAACCTGGTCTGACAAGAAGTCAAGAAGTTGTCCATTCAAGCCTGGTGACAAAGTTCTGGTGTTACTACGCATCCTCAGTACACCGCTACAAGCCTGATACTTTGGACCATATACCATCAAAAATAAAATCTCTGACCTCAATTACATTGTCTCAACATATGACTGAAGAAAGTCTGAACAGTTTTGCCATATCAAAATGATCAAGCCGTATTATGACCGTAGTGTTTCAGAGGTCCAAACCGTCACCATAATCGCTGAAGAGTCAACAATAGACAACTTTGCGGTTGATGACATCCACAGACCAGCCAAACTCAAGAATTCAAATGTTCTACAAAAATTGGATGACAAATTAAAGCATCTTAAAGATGATGAACGCCTGGAGCTGATTATGGAGTATCCCCAGCTGTTCCCTCATGTCCCAGGAAGGACCAGTGCTATTGAACATGATGTGGCCAGTAAAACAGCACCCATACAGAGTCAATCCTATCAAATTATCTCAGATTAGAAATGAGGTTAAATACTTGTTAGATAAAGAAATCTCTGCTTTTGTAACACCTGATGGTTTATACCAATACCAGGTTATGCCTTTTGGCATGAAGAATTCTGGCACCACTTTTCAAAGTTTGATGAACCATATAATCAACGGTTTAGACAGTGTATACTCATACATTGATGATGTACTTGTCGTGAGTAGTAATTGGTCTGACCATGTCAAACAAATACGATCATTCTTTGATAGATGTTCCGATGCTCAAACGAGTAAATTTGTTAAAATCAGAATTTTGTAAAAGAAAAGTCATTATCTAACAAATAGTGACTGGAACTCACCATGTTTACTTATATCCAAACCAGATGGTTCAGTCAGATTTTGTATAGATTTTAGAAAAATAAACAATATAACCAAAAGTGATTCATTTCCTATTCTTCGTATTGATGATTGTATTGACAGGATAGGAAAAGTCATCTATCTCGGCCATAAGATTGGTCAAGGTAAAGTCAAACCTGTACAAGCCAAAGTGGAAGCCATTGTCAAGTATCTTGTACTTAAAAGTAAAAAGGAAATAATGAAATAGAGTGGACATTCAAAACAGGCCAGCAATATTAGTAATTGTCATTTCCTTGTGAAATAACATTTGTATTGTATAATATTGTATATTTTGTACCTTATTAAGTGTTATTGTAGTAAATTTCCAAGTAGCATTTTAACTTTAATCTGTGTGTTTGTTTTCTTTAAATCTTGAACGTAACATTAGACATATATAAGGGTAGTGTTTAATAAAAAATGAGTATTCATCACTAAATAACTTACAGAAAGAAAAATTGCTGTAGCAGGTATGGAATTGTTATTATTTAATCTCAGTTCAACCCTTATTGAACAGATCTATTACCAAAATCATTCTAGCATTATTCAATGTGTCCTTTAAAAAAGAAAATGACTGTGATTTTGGGGGAAATTTAGATGCTATTTGCTAATTGAACAACTATATAAGCTTTTCATTGGTACGTTTCTATTTTCTGTTTTTGGAAGTTTAAAACAGTGTATTTCCTCTTGTTTCATGTGTATTTATAATTACTATACTATGCAGTTTGTGTTGAAGAAAACCTATTATTTTGTGTGTGAACATCTGAAATTGAATATTATCTATTGAATGGCTTATTGGTATTTATTTATTGTTTTTTTTCAGAACTCACAAGTGAAGACAGCTTATATCAATAGATTTCCAGTTTTGTGGAATATGTTTGAATTTCACAATATTGTATGAAAAAAAAGGAAACCTAGTTACAAACTAAGAGTTAATGTTATGGGATTATACAGTTCAGCCAAAGTCATTTTCTTAATAAAAAAGAAAAGACTGAGAGTTTGTCAATTGTAATTACGTTTGTGAAAAATTGATTAAATTGAAGACCCTAGTTCTAAAAGTGCTTTAGTCACACGAAAATTAATGTGACTTAAGCACTTTTAGCAATAGGGTCTTCAATTTTTATTTAATGTTAAAAAAATTGACCAAAAGCTTTCTACTGCATATTTGAGTGCACATGGAAATTTGCAATGGAAAAGATTCTTTTCACAGCGAATTTGAAGGAAAAGATTTACCCTTGAGATCACATGAGAAAAGTAATGAGAGGTCATCAACAGAAGAATTACATTTTCATTGTGAGACATGTGGCAAAGACTTTTTAAGAAACATCAATCTTACAAGACATATGAAAATACACTCTGGGGAAAGGCCATTTTTCTGTGGGGTTTGTGGGAAAGACTTTCTAGAGAGCTCCAATTTAACTAAACATATGAGAGTACATACGGGAGAGAAACCTTTCCACTGTGAAATTTGTGGGAGGAATTTTTCTCACAGTTCTAATCTCACCCAACACATGAGGACACATACTGGTGAAAGACCTTTCTCTTGTGGAGTTTGTGGGAGGGATTTTTCAGATGGTTCTACTCTCAACAAACATCTTAGGATACATACTGGGGTAAAACCTTTCCTCTGTGAAGTATGTGGCAAAGACTTTTCTCAAAATTCTTACCTCACACAACATCTGAGAACACACACTGGAGAGAGACCCTTTCATTGTGAGATATGTGAAAAGGATTTTTCTCAAAATTCACATCTAACAAAACACATGCGAATACACACTGGAGAAAGACCATTTAGTTGTCAAATGTGTGGAAAGGGTTTTTCACAGAATTCCCATCTAACAAAGCATATGAGGACACATAATGAAGAAAAACCATTTCACTGCGAACTATGTGGGAAAAATTTTTCCCATAATTCTAGCCTTAATGTACATATGAGATCACACACAGGAGATAAATCTTTTGAGTTTCAGATATGTGAAAAACTTTTCCAGATGGTTCCAATTTGAATGATAAATGAACATGTGATTTTGTCAGGTTTTTTAGGGATGAAAGTTGTGCTTTCAAATGTTTTAGGAGAGATCTTTCTGTCTTTTTTTTTTTAAATATTTGGAGTTTTTTTTCACTTGTCCATTAAATTACACATGACAATACTTATCACACATATATATGTTATTGTAAATCATGCTCAAATTAAAACATGTACATATGCACATACATAATCTGTGTACAGAGAGACTAACCAAACAAGACAAAAACAATTTTAATGAAAGACACATATACGCACACACTTAGCTGCTCACACACATTCTCAAAAGTGTAAATATATAATAATAAACCTTAGTATACCCAGGTTTAACAGATCTGGAGCAATGAGGTGATGAGCTCAAGGATACTGACAAAGGGACTCTGACAAATCAAATGATTGATTAATTGTTCAAATGTTTAGTTAAACAATCAATTAGTTAATTGGTTAATTAGTTACTAGAAAAAATTAAAAGAAGTAAAATATAATGTGAGCATGCATTTTTATTGGCAAAATGAACCTCCCAAGACACAACATATTTTCATTTTATCATCAAGTTATAGATACTTAAGTTTTCTATTGCTCAACTCAAAAGATATATGAGCAATGTATTCTTTTGCTTTTTTCATTGTTAAAATGCACACAGGGTGCATCAGCTATTTGAGATCAAAATCTTAATTTAAAGAAAACAAAAATTATTTATTAGAAAAAACAAATATATTTTCATAGAATTTGGTACACATTCTTACATATTTATAGTGAAAGGCTATTCAATAAAGCTGCCATCAGCCTCAATTACTGCCTTGATATGGCTTCTGAAATTTCTAAATGCATTGATCAGGTGATTATTATTCATGTTGGCCATAACATCCTTAGGCCAACAGACATCAACAAATCCTTGGTATCATGGGCAGGTTTGTTGGCTTTCCTCTCATGGTGCCCCAAAAGTAATAGCCCAGAGAGTTTAAATCAGGAGAGCTAGAAGGACAAATATTAGGAGTAACATGATTATGAAAATTTTTGGTCATCCACTCCTGTGTTATGCAATCTGTATGAAAGGGAGCAGAGTCTTGCTGGAACATGTACACCTCCCCTAAGCAACTCTCTTGATCCAAAGCTTGACAACTGTCTCTATTGTCGCGATGTCAGCTGCCACATTAATCTTAATATCTTGCAGGAAAAAGTGAGAAGGCATGACATGGCCCTCATTTCTCATGACTCCCAAAGACCTTCACAGATGATGGGAACTTGGTGTGCATAACAGTGAGGACTTCAGTAGGGCTGGTACAGAGCTATCTATCATTCTTCCTATTTACTTTTGGATTTTGGACAAAACTCTTCTCACCAGAGCATGTTTGGCTCCTTGGGTTACTTGAGTTTGTTCAGCAAGTTCTTCAATTGACTCAGATAGTTCTCCTGGTTTCTATCAGACATGAACTGCTCTGTTCTCATAATATAGGATTTGTATCTGTCTTTGTGCATCACACATCAATCGTTGACTATGGCACATGAAAATGATTAGTAATGGCCCTCATTGACTTGCCAGGATTGTCATTGATGATGTCCTGGATTTACTGGACAAACTTGATTTTTCTGACAATGTATGACAGTCAAGAATGTCTTTCTTTTGGCCACAGAAAATATTCCTGCTAAAAGCAAGGAGCTCTTTTCTTATTTTAAACATGAAGGACCTGGTGACATTTAAGGTTTTAATCTTAGATCCCTGTAGTTGGCAGCTAGGGCAATGAGAATGGTATGCCTTTTCATTATTTGCAGTAAATTCAAATTCTTCCATGTTGAGGCTGAAAAAGAAGAGAGATATTTAGTTAAAGTCTGGGCCACTTATTGTTATTAAAAGTTTTCTTCTTAAATAGCAGCACATCTACAAAACATTTGAAGATATTTTCAATTTATGAATTGTAACTTCATGTATTTCTTACATTTTATTTAAAATCTGTTTATTCACAGAATATGCAATGACCTATATACTCTCTTTTACTTGTTTCAGTCATTTGACTGCGGCCATGCTGGAGCACCACCATTAGTCGAGCAAATCGACCCCAGGACTTATTCTTTGTAAGCCTAGTACTTATTCTATTGGTCTCTTTTGCCGAACCACTAAGTTACGGGGATGCAAACACACCACCATTGGTTGTCAAGCGATGTTGGGGGGACAAACAGACATACAAACATATACACACACATACATATATATATGCATATATACGAAGGGCTTCTTTCAGTTTCCGTCTACCACATCCACTCACAAGGCTTTGGTCGGCCCGAGGCTATAGTAGAAGACACTTGCCCTAGGTGCCACGCAGTGGGAATGAACCCAAAACCATGTGGTTGGTAAGCAAGCTACTTACTACACAGCTACTCATGCGAATGCTTATTATTGATTATTATTTTTTTCTTCCCCATTTTATATCCTGGAACTGATTCACATTCCAGGTTTTTAACATTTTTCTTGAATATCTATTATTTGGTAGTTTACCAAGTTGATTCATGGCCCAAAATATGAGCATGCATTTATATTTACAGTTTATTGGTACCTATAGATTTCAGAGAGTTTTGTGGATTGTTCTTTCAGTGTGCATGTAGTTAATAATAATGTTAAAAGTTGTGCATTGAACTATCAGAAGATTAATCTGTTAAAACTGATCACTCAGTCAATGGAATAATGATAAAAAGAAAAAAAATCAATAAAAGTTGATAGGGCTTGAGAGTTTCAGGTGAATATAGATTTTTTTTTAAACTAGAGAAATACTATTATGTATTTCATATACTAAAAATTATTACTTGAAAGAGAAAAAAAAATCTATATTTATAATTGTGATAATGCATTGTCTAGCATAGCTGTTAAATCTCTATAAATTGCTGTATCCATAATGTTTGCTTTTAAATTTCTTTCATTATACACACTGTAAAGTGGTTGGTATAAGGAAGGGCACCCAGCCATAGGACTCATGCCAAAGATAATATTGGTGCTTGATGTAGTCCTGTGGTTTGCTAGATCCTGTAAAACCACCCAGCCCATGCTGGCATGAAAAATGGATGTTAAATGATGATGATCATATAGAGACTGCTTTTGTTATTTCCTTGTTTCTTCTGCTATTAGAAAAATAATATAGAAACTTGTGCAGTGAAAGAATAAAGTTATGTTATGACAGAAAGGTACTTGCCTTAAAATATTACGTTTTCAATTTCCACATATGATGACATGCAAGAGTAAAATGTTTTTAATTTCTTTATACTTTTTTAAGTTAACATGTTCAAACAAAGAATTAATATTTTATTGGACTAAGGACTCAGGATTATAGGTTCAAAACAAGTAACTGAAAAACAAGGCAAAATATAAACAAATCAAATTTGCAATTACATTTGTGGCATAAATTTCATGCCGAAACTAAATGTGTCTATTTTGAAATTTCATATATGGTAATATTGATGAACATTTCCAAAACTGTTTTGGTGAAATTGCCATCATAATAATTAACTTCTGCAAAACAGTAACCACTATATGAATTCCAATATTATTGCACAAGATTGTTTTACTAATCTCAGGAATATACCTGTTATGTTATGTTATTACATATAGGATTTTATTTGCATTTGTACCATTAATATTTTCATAGCTATTGTCTTTTTCAAACCCTTGCCATTATGAAAAAAGTAATTTGTTATAATTTTGCTTTTATGTTAACACTGAAATTTGTAAATCATTTTACCCTATTTTTTTTCAAGAACAAAACAAAAACAACAAAAATAAAACTAGTTATTGTACATAACTGTTCAGACGATATATAAATATTTATTATAAATTTTATTTGGCAATGGAGGAGTAAATATTCAAATATTTTCCTGTGATTTGGACCAGTGAAATGCAATGGAGCAATTTATGGGACCATAATAAAAAAGTTCTTGTTATGAGTTGTTTTTCATGTAGCTGTTCTTGAATAATGAGAAGTTTCATAAGAACAGGTACAACTGTTAACTTTTATATCTTTTATCTCTTAACTATTTTTTGTTAAGTAACTGCTACATCTTTGCTATTGGATGGTTGTGAAGCTTTATTGTATAAAGGTATCAGCAGATATCATCAAAAGCCTTAAGGTGATATTTGAAATTTTAATAATGTATTGATGATAGTAGTATATTAATAAAATAAAATAAGATATATTCTCTTTAATTGTTTTTTCCCCCCTTTATTTTTTGTTTGTATGTGTATGTTTTGCATCTGTAAGAAATTGCATTAAAACTGTATTTCAAAAACTTCTGAAAAAAAAAATTGGTGTTCCATAAATAGTTCATTTATGATCTATTAGAATTAGAAGTATTTCAGTATTTAACATTAAAAAACAACTTCTAAAGCAGAAATTGTGAATAAAAATGTCATCTATTGATATATGAGTGAAAGAGTGGTGTATTGAATGATGTACAGAAAGTAATTCTTAATTAGTTGAACCCCCCCCCCCCCCAGTTGGTTAAAGAAAACAAAAACCTAGTGGCAATTCTTAGTAACTCTCAAGAAAATAAGAAACTACAGTTAATTTATATGCTTAGAAAGAAATCTGATTTTCATAGGTAAGAGACCAATATAGACATGTTTCTGTCTATTAGGCCTCATCATAATATCTACTTAGGTCTACTTGTCCAGTTGATAAAAGGTTTTACATGTAGGAAAAGAATTCTGAATAATTATTTGCCAGAGATATATATGATTTACACTTGAACACATACAAGTTTCTTGGAGACATTGCTTGGCATTTCAAAATATTTTCAAATAAAAGTTTTGTATTGCCAAATCATAATAATGATTTCTAACAAGGCCTTAATTTTTGAGGATTGGTGTAGTCAATTAAATCAACTTCCATTCAAGACAGGTATATATTTTATCTACCCCAGAAGAAAGAAAGGTCAACCAACTTTAGTAGGATATGAAATCACAATGTAAAGAAGTATAGCTAAATACTACAAAATATTTTGTTTGGTAGATGCCCCTGGGAGCTCCTCTATGCTGACGACCTTGCACTAATTGCTGAGTCACTATCAGAACTAGAGGAGAAGTTTCAGGTGTGGAAACAGGAACTAGAATCGAAGGGCCTTAGAGTCAACCTAGCTAGAATCAAAGTCCTTATAAGTAGAAAGGTAGAGAAAACACAAACCACTTCAAGTAGATGGCCCTGCTCGATTTGTAGAAAAGGTGTAGGTAGAAACTCTATAAGATGTACCCAATGCAAGCTATGGACACATAAGAGGTGCAGCAATATCAAAGGCAGGTTAACTAGGAAGTTAGTTTTTGTATGCGGCAGATGTTCAGGTGCAATAAACACTGTAAATATGCAGAAAACAACTTCTGTCTCATTCCAGGGAGAAAAACTAGAAGTAGTTGATAGCTTCCACTATCTAGGTGACCAAGTTAGTAGTGGGGGTGGGTGCGCTGAAAGTGTAGCTGCTAGAATAAGAATAGCCTGGGCAAAGTTCAGAGAGCTCTTACCCCTGCTGGCGACAAAGGGCCTCTCACTCAGAGTAAAAGGCAGACTGTATGACGCATGCGTACGAACAGCCATGCTACATGGCAGTGAAACATGGGCCGTGACTGCTGAGGACATGTGTAAGCTCGCAAGAAATGAAGCCAGTATGCTCCGATGGATGAGTAATGTCAGTGTGCATACCCGACAGAGCGTAAGTATCTTGAGAGAAAAGTTGAACATAAGAAGCATCAGTTGTGGTGTGCAAGAGAGACGATTGCGCTGGTATGGACATGTGGTGAGAATGGATGAGGATAGTTGCGTGAAAA
Source organism: Octopus bimaculoides (assembly GCF_046866305.1). Taxonomy (NCBI): domain Eukaryota; kingdom Metazoa; phylum Mollusca; class Cephalopoda; order Octopoda; family Octopodidae; genus Octopus; species Octopus bimaculoides. The sequence goes on along the minus strand of NC_142931.1, from coordinate 58,344,017 downwards.
AGTACCACACCCTAGCGGTTGAGGGAACCCGTGGAAGAGGCAGGCCTAGGAAGACCTGGGATGAGGTGGTGAAGCACGACCTCCGAACATTAGGCCTCACCGAGGCAATGACTTGTGACCGCGACCTTTGGAAATATGCTGTACGTGAGAAGACCCGGCAAGCCAAGTGAGACCAAAATCCAAGGCCTCTGCCTGGGATGTAGCCAGCCCACTTACGCGTAACATTCCTTTATTGGACACTAAACTCTGCTTGCGAAGACATGGTGAGGCAAGTGAAATCGAAATCGAACTATATTTGTAGGAACACTAAACTCGGCTTGCGAAGATCTGTTGAGGCAAGCGAAAGCGAAATCATGATGGCACCTGTACCAGTGGAGCACTAAGAGCACCGTCCGAGCGTGATCGTTGCCAGAGCAGCTGTCTGGCTTCCGTGCCGGTGGCACGTAAATAGCACCAGCGTGATTGTTATCAACGTCGCCTTCCTGGCACTTGTGCCAGTGGCACATGAAAAGTCATTCGAGCGAGATCGTTGCCAGTGCCGATGGACTGGCTCCTGTGCAGGTGACACGTAAAATACACCATTTCGAGCGTAGCCGTTGATCGTTACCAACGTTGCCTCCATGGCACGTGAAAAGACATTCGAGCGAGATCATTGCCAGTGCAGATGGACTGGCTCCTGTGCAGGTGACACGTAATACACCATTTCGAGCGTGGCCTTTATCAGTAAGACATCCGAGTGAGATCGTTGCCAGTGCCCCTGGACTGGCCCTTGTGCAGGTGGCACGTAAAATACACCATTTCGAGCGTGGCCGTTACCAGTACCCGTCTGACTGGCCCTCGTGCCGGTAGCACGTAAAAACACCCACTACACTCTCGGAGTGGTTGGCGTTAGGAAGGGCATCCAGCTGTAGAAACTCTGCCAAATCAGATTGGAGCCTGGTGTTGCCTCCTGGTCCACCAGTCCTCAGTCAAATCGTCCAACCCATGCTAGCATGGAAAGCGGACGTTAAACGACGATGATGATGATGATGATTTTGTTTGGTAGTCTGGCAACAAAAATGGCACCAATAACAACAGTAACAATAATTATAATAATTCTTTCTACTATAGGCACAAGGCCTAAAATTTGGAGGAAGGAGCTAGTTGATTACATCGACCCCACTACACAACCGTTACTTATTTCACTGACCCCAAAAGAATGAAAGGCAAAGTCGACCTTGTCAGAAATTGAACTCAGAACATAAAAGCAGGATGAAATGCCACTAAGAATTTCGCCCAGCATGCTAATGATTCTGCCAGCTTGCCACCTCGATAATAATAATAATCATTATAATTTCTACTCTTGGCACAAGGCCTTGAAAAGTTTTTGGGGAAGGGGGATAGTTGATTACATGAACCCCAGTGTGTAACTGGTACTTATTTCATCAACCCCGAAAGGATGGAAGGCAAAGTGGACTTCGGTGAAATTTGAACTCAGAATAATAATAATAATCCTTTCTACTATAGGCACAAGGCCTGAAATTTGGTGGGAGGGGACTAGTCGATTACATCGACCCTAATGTTTCTTCACTGCTACTTAATTTATTGACTCCAAAAGGATGTAAGGCAAAGTCACAAAATACTGCTAAGTATTTCGCCCAGCATGCTAACAACTCTACTTGCTCACTGCCTTAATAATAATAATAATAATAATAATAATAATAATAATAATAATGGCTTCAAATTTTGCCACAAGAGTAGCCACTTTGTGGGAGAGGGTAAGTCGATTACATCCGCCCCAGTCTTTCATTAGTACTTTACTTATTCTAAAAGCAAAAAAAATATCAGAAATAGAAATAGAACAATTGAAAGGAAAAATACATCAGGAAAATCTAGATAGTAGACACACAGCAATGCCAAATAATAATATAAACACTGAGATAGCAAAACACGAGGACAAACGTGACATTTCCGGCAAAAACGAAGTAAACAAAAAACAACAAACCCAGACCGTAGAGATGTATAATAGTGTACAAAAAGCACCAATCCAGAACACCACAGGCAAACATATGAATGAAAAGGAAGGCAAAACAAATCTAAAGCCTGGGAATAACGAAGGGAAACCTATACTATGAAAATGAGAATAACCAAAGAACTGAAAACCACAAATCTTAGAATGGACTACAGATTATATCTCCCAAAAATCAAAATAGACAATAAAACAACATCAATAATAAATAGCATAAACCTGGCCGTCACGGAACTAACAACCACAGAAACAACAGGCAATATCACTGAGCTAAATGACATAATATATGCGGCAGCCACCGCAGCCACAAAAGAAGCAGGATACTCACTCAAACCCATCCGAACAGGAGTTCTACCACCCAAACAGACCTTCTGGATAAATAACATCCAGAACAAAATTAAAAAAGAGAGAAAAGATTTATCGATTCTCAACGAAATTAGTAAACAATCAACACAACTAAGTAACAAGAAGAAAACAAAAATACTGTACAAATACAGCATTACAGAAAAAGACTTACCTGAGGCAAAAGAAAAACTAAAGCAAGACATCCTTGCCAAAGCACAAAGGATCCGCCGGTATGAGAAACGCCAACGTTTCTTTGAACAAAACAAACAGTTCAAATCCAACCCCAAAAAACTCTACCAAGAACTGGGTAAAAATAAAATAGACATTACTTCAGCACCAACAGCAGAAGAACTGGAAATATTCTGGAAACAAATATGGTCGGTGAAGCAACAACCCCAGAAAAGGACCATTCAAACAACGAACTTAGCACCTGAGCAACTCTGGGCCCCTATAACAACTGAAGAGGTCACCCAGACACTGCAAAGACTAAGCAACTGGAAGGCACCTGGACACGACAAGATCCCCAATTTCTGGTTAAAACACCTGCCAGGAATGCATAAAAAGCTGGCAGAAAACTTTAACAACATACTAGCAGAGCCAGCGACAATGCCTGAATGGCTCACGAAAGGGAAAACCATCTTAATCCCCAAATCCACGGAAACGGAGAAACCACAAAACTATAGACCTGTCTCCCTACGATCTACAAAGCCTTTACTGCAATAATATCGCAGAGATTGAGTAAGCACCTGGAAAATAACAATCTGTTTCCAGAAGAGCAGAAGGGATGCTGCAAGGGCTCATACGACTGTAAAGATAAATTATTGATGAATAAAGCCATAACTGAAGACAGTCGCAGAAAGAAGAAAGGCCTCAGTATGGCCTGGGTGGACTACCAAAAGGCTTTCGACAGTGTTCCCCACACGTGGATTCTGGAAACACTAGCCATAAACAAGGTGGCACCAATTATTATAAAATACATAAGGCACTCAATGAACAAATGGCAGACAGTGCTACAGCTCCAAACAAAAGAGGGACTTGTGAAAACGAAAGCCATCCCCATTAGAAGAGGAATATTCCAGGGAGACACGCTCTCTCCACTCCTGTTCTGCCTGGCACTCACACCTTTAACTGAATTGCTAAATAGAACTGGATGCGGTTACAAATGCTACGGAAAAACAGTCAACCACCTTCTATATATGGATGACCTAAAATTATATGCTAAAAACGACAAAGAGCTAGAAACACTACTACAGACAGTACACGGCTTTACCAAGGAAATAGATATGAAATTCGGATTAGAAAAATGTGCCAAAGCAACCCTGAAAAGAGGAAAATTAGGTAAAAGTAGCAATATAACACTAGATAAAGCCAATGAAATAAGAGAACTAGACGAAAGCCAACCATACAAGTATTTAGGAGTCAATGAACTAGATAGGATACAACATACACAAATGAAAGAAAAAATAAAGAAAGAGTACTATAGACGAGTTAGATCAATACTAAAAACAGAGCTCAATGCTAAAAACAAGATAATGGGTATCAACACTTTAGCTGTCCCAGTTATAAGCTACAGCTACAACATCCTTAACTGGACACTAAACGAACTATCTAAAATAGACAGGAAAACAAGAAAAATAATGACAGGATATAGGATGCACCACCCAAAATCTGACATAGAAAGGCTATATACACAACGCACAGAAGGTGGCAGGGGTCTTATACAGCTAGAAAACTATTATAAAATAACCACCATAGGACTTCAAAAATACCTACTCCAGAAGCAAGGAAAACTAATACAAATAGCCACAAAACACGAGCAAAACAAAAAACAAAAAACAAGAAATCAATCTACCTAACAAATACGAAGAAGAAGAAGAAGAAGAAACAACAAAAGCCATAAAACAAATGAAATCCAAACTAAAACTAGAACAGCAACGGACCTTGATAAAACGATGGCAAGAAAAGCCCCTACATGGTAAATATTGGACTAAACTAAATGCAAAAGAAATAGACAGAGAAAAATTCCAGCAATGGTTGAGAAGCTCAGGACTCAAAGCAGAGACTGAAGGATTTTTAATTGCTGCACAAGACCAAAGCCTCCCCACCAGAAATTACCAAAAATACATAATGAAAAGAAACATAACAAGTAACTGTAGAATATGTGGAGATGGACAAGAAACAATATATTCATATTATCTATGGCTGCCCAGTCCTGGCTAAGAAGGAATATATTCACAGACACGACAGAACTGGGACCTATATACACTGGAAGCTATGCCAACACTATGGAATAACAACAGAAAAAAGATGGTATAAACACACGCCAGAAAAGGTCACAGAAAACGAGAAAGCAACCATACTCTGGGATATGCCAATACACACAGATAGAGAAATTAAGGCAAATAGACCAGATATAGTTGTCAAAGATCATGAAGAAAAAAAATGCTTTCTAATTGATGCATCAATACCAGGAGATGACAACGTTTCTCTAAAAGAAATGGAAAAACTTTCAAAATACAAAGACCTGGAAATAGAGATAACTCGAATGTGGAATCTAAAAACAGAAACAATTCCTATCATAGTAGGTGCCTTAGGTATAATAAAAAAACATTCAGACAAATACATAACAAAAACACCAGGACTTACAAATATATATAACATACAGAAAATTGCACTACTGGGTACTGCACACATTCTACGCAAAACACTTTCAATACAGTAAACATAAGAGCACCACAGCAAACCACAGCACATACCCAAGGCGCACAGAGCTGCGCTCGGTAGTGAAGTGAAAGCACGTTATAAAAATAAAACTACTGAACAATAATAATAATAATAATAATAAAAATTAGCTAGCAGATGGGAACAGAAACCTCTGCATGGCAAGTATGTTACTCGTAGCAAACAAGCTGATGTCGACTAGAAACACACGCATCAATGGTTACGAAGCTCAGGGCTAAAAGCAGAGAGTGAAGGTTTCATATAAGCTGCTCAAGACCAAAGCTTATTAACCCGGAACTACCAAGCCAATGTGATAAAAAATGGAGCTGACCCAAAATGCCGATTCTGTAACGATGTGATTGAAACTATAGACCACCTAATCTCAGGGTGTAGAGTTTTAACACCTGTAGAATATAAAGCAAGACATGACAGAGCCGGCCAGTATTTACGCTGGACAATATGTCAGCATTATAAAATCAAAACCGCTGACAAATGGTATAAACACCATCCTGAAGCTGTGATTGAGGGAGAAAATGTATCGATTCTCTGGGACTTCCGCGTACATACCGACAAAACTGTAAAAGCTAATAAACCGGATATTATTATAAAAGATCAGACAAAGAAGAAGTGTTTATTAATTGACATGAGTATTCCTTGCGATCATAATATAGCGGCGAAAGAATTTGACAAAATCAGTAAATATAAAGACTTGCTAATAGAAATTGAAAAAAATGTGGCACCTCAAGGCGACTACCGTACCAGTGATTGTAGGATCTCTAGGAATGATAAAAAAAGATACTGAAACCTATTTGAAAATGATACCTACAGGAAGTGCAAACAATCGTGTTAACTGGAACGACTCATGTACTGAGAAGAGCATTATCGCTGTGAAAACAACATCCATTCATGAATTTATTTATTTATTAATTTTTTTAAAAATACATATTTTACCTGTGAATTTGCGTGTGTAAACTGGGAATGCATACAATGAGTTTCTCTGCTCTAGGTGTACGGAAAACACTCAGCAAGAAATAAAAGAAAATTTGAAGAAAGAAGAAAAAAAAACATAATAATAATAATAATAATAATAATAATAATAATAATAATAATAATAATAATGATAAATGCCCGGATGCAGTACCAGGCAGTGGCTCTCATAGCTTCTGATCTTAATTGATTGGAAGTGTTATCATGTACATTGTTTCGTCTTGGTATAAAAGATGGGCTACAGCAAATATTCTGCTCAATACCACAGATTTGCTTGTCAGTTGTTTGACCATAACCAATTGAACATGTCCCTTGGGGGCTGACGATATGTACATCTCTGATCATGAGCAGAAGTAGTGGGGGAGCATCATAGTCATGTGTTGAGAGGAATTCTTTGGGGTTTGAATAATTCACCTTTGGAAACATGGGTGTTTTGCTCAACATCCTTAAACAAGCCTTATTCAGGGACCTTTTAAGCAGGATGGGCTACTCGACCTGAAGAAAATTCTAACTGGGCCCCACCTGCGAGGTCATGCGCTGTTTATCTTGATATGAGATCACCATGTCGCGCACATATGGTTGTGATGCATGTGCCTGGTGTACCATTATCAGACGGGTAGTCATGATGGGTATAATGGGCTTCGTATATTTTACCCCAGTGTCACTTTGATGGCATGCACTGCTCTCTCACTCAACAATAATAATAATAATAATAATAATAATAATAATAATAATAATAATAATAATAATGATAATAATAATAATAATAATAATAATGATAATAATAATAATAATAATAATAATAATAATAATAATAATAATGATAATAATAATAATAATAATAATGATGATAATAATAACTTTCAAAATACAAAGACCTGGAAATAGAGATAACTCGAATGTGGAGTCTAAAAACAGAAACAATTCCTATCATAGTAGGTGCCTTAGGTATAATAAAAAAATATTCAGACAAATACATAACAAAAACACCAGGACTTACAAATATATATAACATACAGAAAATTGCACTACTGGGTACTGCACACATTCTACGCAAAACACTTTCAATACAGTAAACATATGAGCACCACAGCAAACCACAGCACATACCCAAGGATCACAGAGCTGCGCTCGGTAGTGAAGTGAAAGCACGTTATAAAAATAAAACTACTGAACAATAATAATAATAATAATAATAATAATAATAATAAATACAAAGACCTGGAAATAGAGGTAACTCGAATGTGGAATCTAAAAACAGAAACAATTCCTATCATAGTAGGTGCCTTAGGTATAATAAAAAAATATTCAGACAAATACATAACAAAAACACCAGGACTTACAAATATATATAACATACAGAAAATTGCACTACTGGGTACTGCACACATCCTACGCAAAACACTTTCAATACAGTAACCATAAGAACACCACAGCAAACCACAGCACATACCCAAGGCGCACAGAGCTGCGCTCGGTAGTGAAGTGAAAGCACGTTATAAAAATACACCTACTGAACAATAATAATAATAATAATAATAATAATAATAATAATAATAATAATAATAATAATAACAATGTTATTAGGGGCAGCTAGGATACTCAGGCATCTAAGGTTACTTGTAGCCCGAAGTCAGGATTTTTTCTTTTCCAACAGTCTAATCTGTTGTGTGTTTATGAAAATGATAATAATAATCCTTTCTACAAAAGCAGAAGTCCTGAAATTTGGAGGAGGGAATAGTTGATTACATCGACCCCAGTGTTTCATTGGTACTTAATTTATCAACCCCGAAAGGATGAAAGGCAAAGTCGACCTCAGCGGAATTTGAACTCAGAACGCAACAGCAGACGAAATACCGCTAAGCAGTTCGCCCGGCGTACTAACGATTCTGCTAGCTCGCTGCCCTAACAACAACAACAACAACAACAGCAGCAGCAACAGCAGCAGTAGCAGCAGCAGCAGCAACAACAACAACAACAACAACAACAACAACAACAACAACAACAATAGTTATGATTTCTTTATTTGCCATAAATGCAACTCACAGACACACATACAGAAAGCTCAAGCATTTTAGGCATACATATGATTGAATTACAAATGACGCTATATAAACAATAATGATATACATAAAGTCGTTGGAAAATTGATTGAAGTTGAAAAAACTTTTTAGTCTTGCTGAGGGTAAGACAACCGCTATAATGTTGGCGTCTTGAAAAAAGATGCACCCAATATATTTTGTAAATTGTTCGATGTTAGGAAGGGCATTCAGCTATAGGAAGTATGCCGAACTGTGACATTGGGGCAAGATATGGTTTTCCAATTTGATCCTGTCAAACTATCCAACCCATGTTCGTATGGAAAGCAAACATAGAAGATGTTGATTAACTACACGTAGACTGTTGGCGATTTTTACCGCTTTCTTCCTTTTCGTTTGGTTTTTTCCTATGTTTCCTGTTTCCGAAGAAGAGCTATGCTCGAAACGTAAAACAACCACTCTCTTCCTTCTATGAGCGTCTTATTAATACCTTGCATGTGCTACGTCCTCATGGGTCTTTTAAAGAAATTAATTATACACACACACACATACATGATATATATATATTATGTATGTATGTGTGTATGTATATATGTATGTATGCATGTATGTATATGTATATGTATGTATGTATATATATATATATATATATATATATATATATATATATATATATATATATGTATCTATGTTTGTATGTACATATATATGTATATATGCATGTATATATATGTATGTATATATATATATATATGTATGTATATATATGTGTATATATATATATATATATATATATATATATATATACGTATATATATGTATATGTGTGTATGTATACATGTGTCTATATATATATATATATATATATATATATATATATATATATATATATATATATATATATGTATGTATACACATATACTTCGTTTGCGTATCTGGTTTGCAAGATATTTTATGTGAGTTCGTGTGTTGAAACAAATTTTGTTGTCTTGGGAGAGTCATTATACCAATATTACAGTAAGATCCATGATAGTAGAATCGAAGAAGTATGACATTCCAATGGTAATCTGGGTGAAGTGTTGATAGAGTGGCTCAAGAGAGGTGGCAAAGTTCCGAGTAGGTAGGAAAGGAGATGAGGGTTCTAGAGAGGAGGAAGTTCAATCAGCTAGAATCAAACTGCAGTGATCACCTGAGCGTATATTATATATGGTTCAAAATTTACAAAGAAAAACAAACTTAAAAACGAAAAGCAAAAGGCAACAGAACAACAAAGTGCAATTGTTTGAAGCTCAGGACAAATGGAAGAGTCTTTGACGTTTCAAGCCTACACTTTTCTACAGAAAGGAATGAGGAGAGAAAATAGATGATGAGATGGAAAAAAAAAAAAAAGCAGAGAGAAAAAAAGTGTCTGGATTAACGGTTGCACATGTTGAAATGACCGGAAGGAAGTGGGTAGAGCCAAGGATGACAAGGAAGACAACAATAATCTGGCTTAAGTGTGTGTACATGTGTATATATGTATATGGGCCGGCGACAAACGTGTATGAATATATTCACACAAGTTTAAATATCTAGTTAACCAGCCTAACGATTGATTCATTAGTTAGTTCATTTATTAATTTTATATCGCAATGTGAGACTACATCATCGTTGATTTCAGTGTTCAACAAGCCAATCACTGATTTTCTGAATGGAAAAGTGTCACCAGTTTTTCGATTTCTCGCCAGATGTTGAATAGTTTGCGTCGATATATATGCATTGATCCTTTTTCTGATAGCAGTAGTATTGTCAACTCAGCTTTTAAACCTTTCTCGTGATTCTAGTGATACTAAGTAAATCATCTACCCAATATGCTAGCTGCTAAACTCATGCGAACTATTTAACTTGGCGTAAATATTTATTTTGTGTGGTTGGCTGTAATGACGAAACATTTTTTGCGCATTAATTCCACACGAACTTCATGTTCTTGCATCCATCTCTCAACTTAATCAAATTGTTACACTGGTGATTTCCAAAAAAGTAGAAATTTTCTTGTTATAATCAATCTCGACTATCCAAAAATGTCTCCCCATTAACTCTGTCCACATTGTGTCAATAACTCATGGAAATAATCGTGTTAAAAATAAACCAACTAATCGTAGCTCTGAAATAAATTCACATATGTTCACTCAGCATATTGACTTAATTCTGTATCAAACAAAACATCACGCAGTTGGTCTCTTATGCGAAATTTATCAAATATGTACGTTTACTGACGTTAAATCAAAAACTATGCATAACTTGTGGAGGAAGAAAATTAACTGGTCAAAAGAATCAAAAGAAACTTTTAGGGATAATGCAACTTATGGCTAGATTCTAGGTTTGGATCGCATTAATAGCAAATGGAAGAGAAATTGCAGAGACATAGTTATGTGGGTAAGAAATTCGCTTCACTTCAGAAGTAAATGGTTTCAAGTTCGATTCTACTGCAAATGCACACACACACACACATGCATGCATGCATGTATGTATGTATGTATGTGCGCACGCGTGTGTTGGTGTCATAAGAATTTTGTAAACTTTCGAGAGAACGTGAAATATTTCTCTTTTGCAACATTGGATCTTGAAGCACATAAAGTTATAAATAACAGCATGTAAATATTAGATTGAAAACCTCTTTTGAATAGAGCCTTTGACTTTCCAAATCCAATATATATATATATATATATATATATATATATATATATATATATATATTCGCCATATAGTTTAAAACAAGAAAAGTCGACCGCACTATCATAGAGAAAAGAGCTTAATATATTTTGCAGGAGGTATGTAAATAAATAAAAAAAGATAAATAAATAAAATAAAACGTTCTCAGGCAGAACATCATAGATGATGTGAGTGTATTTACTTTCATGGTTATACTTAAGTTATGTGAGATGTGTTTGTTATGTTAGTTGATTGAATGTGATTGGTCATGGAAATTAAATTGTAAACGAACGGAAAAAGAGATATAATATATTCACTTCTGTGAAATACCACTATATAATATATCTTTTTACCCTGGTGATCGTGTACTTTTCCAGTTATCTAAAAGGTGCTTTCTGAAAGGTCTGACTTTTATTAAATAGAAATAATAAACGGAGTTATTAACTTTTCTATTAACGAGATTTTCTTCCGAACTGCACAATTCACAAAATTCATTTGAATGTGTTCACAATTTTCTCTTTGGTGAGGAATGCAATACGACGTTATTTCAATGTTCAAACAGAACTGGATAATTTAGTTACATCTCTGTTTCCGACATTTCTAAACGAGTAGGTATGGTTGTAGAATTAGTGTTTAAATTTACCTTCCATCATAGCGACATAAAATTTATACTCAGTAACTGAGTTTTTGCTTGATATGGCCTGTGCAATCTTAGATAATTGCTTCAGCATTGCTTCACTAATTAAGAGGACATAAATTAGTGTTTCTGCATGAACAATATACCTCTGTTCGTTTTATTGGGTTGTTCGCAATTTTTTCATATTAGTGGTGCAGCTGAAGCTTAATTTTAATGTAATGACAGTTGGCAGGGAATACTTGGTAATTAAAGCTAAGATTTTTTTTGTATGTTATTTTAAAAGGGAAGCCTAAACAAGACATTATTGGACTATATGTATTTGTATCTTAATGACTGTTAGCTTCTAGTGAGTTAAATAGGGTGAAGCTATATCAGAGGTTTATTTATTAGATGACAAACCGGAGATTTTGTCAAGATTTTTGAAGACTATGGATGGATTGCTGGAAACTATGTTAATGTATGTGAGATTTTTGTATGATTTAATTATATACTTTATGCTTATCAATGATTAGAGTGAAAATAACATTAAGAAATTAACCGCTTTCAAATTAATGAATATTGTTACCTTAAGACCAGAATTATTGAAAGTGTTGATGAATTCTTTCAAAATTTACCTAAAGAATGGTTTTTAGCATATATGAAATAAGACCAATCCATATAAAAAAGCCTATATCAGTGACAGTGCATTAATTTTTAGTGTATGTAGGCTATCTACATTCCTATAAGATCACATATTTCTGTGCTATCACACAAACCTCTTGTCTGTTGTTATTATTTTTCTTTTACCATACAAATTGTCGTCGAAAAGCAGGACTTTCCTAGCTGGTATTACTGGAAACTATGGCATGCATGATAACTTCAATATCAATAATTATTTATATTGTTACATCTTGCTGAATTCTTGAGCACTGGGTTGCAACGATATTGAAACAGAGGGATAACATTCAGCAATAATGATTTAGAAAAATATGCTCTGATTTGTATTGATGTTTTAAAATCATCTAATGATAGAGTAAGTATTGTTCTATTGACAGACGTTAGTTGTTTTGGTAAATGTTATTATTAATTTGACTACAGATTCATATATACGCATCAAGTATTTTTAGTTTGTTCGTGATTACACCCCCATCAACAATATATAACTTATTTGTAAGGCGCATCAAAAATTCATTCTTTTCGTTTAATTTCTTTTTCATTTGACTATGGTCATGCATCGTTTGCTTTTTAAGCAAACTAAACTTTATTTAAACATGTCTAAAATGTATTTATGGGGCCTATATGTACATGGTTGTTATATGTATGTATGTATGTGTGTGTGTGTGTGTGTATGTGTGTGTGTGTGTGTGTGTGTGAGAGAGAGAGAGAGAGAGAGAGAAAGAGAGAGAGAGAGAGAGAGAGAGAGAGAGAGAGAGAGAGAGAGAGCGAGAGCGAGAGAGCGTATATAAGTGAATGTATGTATACGTATGTACATGTAGGCATGCGTTTCGTCCATAAACATCGGTGAAAAAAAGCCCAAAATTGGAGCTTTCCGAACGAAGTCCATCGAGATATTTGTTCAATATCGAGTCAAAGATATTCCCTTGTGACTCTCGGTGTCTAAAATGCAGTGAACCACTGAGTACCTTTAGAAATGTCCACTTAACGAGTCTATTTTTCACTTAATGTGATATACCATAATTATACAAATAATTTAAATCCCATATGCAAAGTAATACTTTTGAAAATGTGGTGCTTGGTGAATTATATTGTTAAGGTATTTGCCTGAAAAGAAAAGCAATTATCTATTTCCATAATATAACCAAAATCTTTCAGTATAGTTCACAGGTTTCATAAGAAATTAATATTACCTGCTGGAAGCCTTAAAATATTCCTTTTAATTCTAAGACCAAATAACTTCAGTGATCTTTCTTAGAATTACATTACTTTGAAACTTCCTTCTTTCTGCACGAATAATTTAACTTCAACACTTCCATGGCATCACTAAATAAACTATATATCAATATCACATTTTGTCATCTTTCTTCATTATACTTTTCTTTTGAATTATAAAACTACGAAAAAGAATATTGTTCCTGTTACGGATAATATTATTATGATGTTTCGTCGATGTTGCTAGGTAGCTGGTTGAATTAATGAATGAAAATATGTTTCTTGGCTGCGTGAAGTAACTGAACAACGCCCTCGAAAATTTAACGGTAAAATTTATTGTCGCACATAAAGACAAACTGCATTGGCCATTTACAGTTAACAACAGCAATAACTACAGACTGGATGAGGGATACTGCTCTGAGATTTCCAGAACGCTGTTGGTATGGCGACATGCAGTTTGTCCAACGTATCTGAAATCAATTGCACTATCTTCATGGCGACGGATGTTCTTTGTCATTTGTGCGAGCTGTCTGTCTTGGTCGTCTTCCTGAGCCGTCTGGCTCTAAAAATGCGCGTCGAATGGTTTTTAATAGGGAACCGGAAACCAAATTCTAGAATGTTCGAGAAAAACTTGTCTACGACATCCCTTCACGCTGATTGGTCGGTTAATAGACCGATCACGTGAAACTATGGTGGTTTGTGCGTGATGCCTGACTGCGTATCTAAGGGATTCGGTTTCGAATCACCGCTACATTCTAAACAATTTAATTTTGACTTCTTCGCAGTAGAATATTAAACTTCTCTATAACATTATATTTAATTCAAACATCTGTATAAAACAGAGCCCAATGAATAGTAATAGTAACTATACTAACTATTGTTTTTGTTTAGTTCAACATTTGCCTTGCTCAAGCAGACATGTGAATGTTACTTTAGCGTGCGGTCTACCGCAGTATCCAAAGCCTACGCTGTGAAATGACTTGATCTTGGTTAGGATTAGGGTTAGTGCCAAAATTAGGGTTACGGTTTAGGGTTTAGGTTTAGGGCTTCAAAACATCCTATCTGCCTGGCTATCGGAGACTGCATTGTCCATTGTTTTCTTTCTTTTTTCAAGACAATAAGGAGTAATTTGAGGGAAATGTAGATGCCATTTCCGACAGATCGATGTACTGTCTTCAATACTGATTTCTAACATCGACTCGAGGTCGATGTTAGAAATCAGTGTGGGAAGGTACAATCGCTCAAATAAATCCAGTAGTTGACTGGTACTTCATTTTATCGACACTAGAAAGACGCAAGGCAAAGTTACCTTCGTTGAGATTTGAACTCAGAATGTGAAAGGACATGACTAAATGTAACAAGGTATTGCATCGGACGCTCTACCGATTTTACTTATTCCCCTTCCTCTAAATTAACTCACGATGACTCTGAATGCATTGTTTGCAAGCTTTGCTGTAACTTTGGCGAGATCTAGTCCTTAGAGGACTTGCGAAACTCTTTGCGTTGTGTTTTTGAGCAAAACACTTCATCTCATGTTACCTCAGTCCACTCAGATGGAAAAAATGAGTAATCCTGCGACGGACCAGCATTTCACTCAGGGATGAATATATACTTCACAGAATCCGGAAAACCAGCCTTATGAGCCTATGGCTCAGAAAGGACTTTTTATCCCGTTTTTAGCATCTACAACTCTAGCTTTTCTGTGGGACTTGAAGATTTCTATTAAATCTAACCGTATGCTCATTATCACTAATTTAACAATAAGCTTACAGTAAGCTTAATTCAAGTTTTCGAATACTCTATCAAACTTAATCCTTTCTAATCTTTCTGTTACTGAAGTTGTATGTTTTTACTTAACCTTACCATTAATTTCTCTTTGTGTATCTCTTGCAGTATTGTCATCACTTTTTAGAATCTTGTTTGATTTTTATCTTTTTGTCAAATAACTTTAAACGACAATTAAAACTTTTCAGGAGTCAAAACTTCCATTGTCAGTGGTTCAGCACCCCACTCATCGTCTCAAAAGTCCCAGGTTGAAAAATGTAATTTACCAACAGATTACATTTTTCAGTGCCTTCTTATGTTTAGTTATGGATGAAATGACGCCTTCCCTCACTTCTGCTGTAACATTAAGGATTTGTGTTGGAGCAAACAAGGTGCTAATGGCGGCGTCCTACACAAAGCATCTGTCTCTAGTTCAAGGACAAAGAGTAAATGCATCAGACCTCTTCCCATTACCCATCACTAGATTCATTTAACGATTAGGTTTGTCTTGTTGTGGCGGCCAAAGCGACATGCACAAAGACCTCCGAAATCAAAACGTTTATCTCAACTACACATCAACCCTACACACACATTAGCGCTGATTCTGTGGGTTACGTAAGCCGTTGATGTCAACCCAATCTCCAGAAAATTTGGCAAGCAAAGAAAGTAAGTAACACCTTGATCATTGATCAGATTAATCAAAAAGAGAGTCGAAAAATGTGTTTTTCTTGGAAAAGGTGTCCTCCTGGGCATCACCTGGTACTTGAGTAAGGCACGCCATCTCAGTGAAGGATCAGTTGATTCTTGATATTTTTTTGCTTTGTTTTCTCAATTTCCTTCCAATTTTAGTAAATTACGTTCCTTTTTATTGTGTACTATGTATGTTGTTTATTATAATTAATTTCTTTATAAATCTATTCAGACATGTCTTTTTCCTGTTTAACCCAACTCTTGTTTCCAGGCTACAACCATATATAGTATGTCCATTAAAGAAGGGGAAATATACAGTTCTATATTTAAGAGATGAGGAATTATGTACTTTATTTACATTTCACGGATTTGTTGTTAACAACAACAGCAACAACACTGGAAAATACGAAAACTAAAAGAAGCAGCACATATGCTAGGCCACAACAACGTCCTAAGCAGACAGTGCAGATATGAAGAGCATATGGAAACCGGTCTTAAGGAAGGATAGGAAAATATTAGACTTATAAACACTAAAATTCAGTCATCTCTTAAATATAGAACTGTATTATCTAATCTTAAATATAGAACTATATTATCTAATCGGTACGGAGCCGACATTAGACCTCAATGGAGATATATAGAGAAACTCTATGAAAAACTAGCCCGTCTTTCAAACCATCTAACTTTCCTGTATAGACGTAGAGATTCAAAACTAATACCACCTGGCTTGAATATAAATACACCAGTGAATTCATATAAAGCTAGAAGAGTAGCGGAAAGGGCAGGACATGCCCTCGTCCGTGAAAGGATCCATTAAAACCGTTGGAAAAAGCATCAACTAAATAACGAAATCAAAGAGATGTTATCTTCATTACTTAGGAAAATAACCAGAGATGATGATAGAAAGAGAATCTAATAAGATCTAGAAAAGTCGTACATGAAAGAATCTGAAATGGTGAAAACATGCCAGATTAAGAAGTTTATGAAACTCAAAGGTCAGAGAATGAAGACTGAAGTCCGTCACCCACCTGTGAAAGCAGTAATTAATGTAAGTAGCCGGCATCTAGAGAGCTCTGAAGAAGCAGTACTAAACACAGGTCTCAACTTTGCGACAACCATCAAGCGCATTCCATACTTGGACATAACAGGCCCTATTGAAGAGATAGCCGTAAAGATACCAAAAGCTCAGGGAGATGAACTAAGGTGAGACAGGTACTAGAAAAAGCGAAACTTCTCAAACCAAACATCACTTAGGAAGAAACATTCGTTATCAAAAGACTACAGAGTAACAATTCCATTACAATACTTCCAGGGGAAATGCTACAGTGGTGATGAACAAGTCTGACTACTCTGAAAAATTGGCAAGTCTTATAAGTAATGGTAGCTACAGCAAAGAAAAGAAAGACCCAACTCTGAAAACAAAGAGGAAGTTGTCACAGATCTTGATCCAGAACAAGGATCACTTTACACCAATGAAGTACAGACAACTGACTCAACACTACAGTAAACTACCACACATGTACGGTCTCCCTAAGATTCACAAGGATGGTTTTCAATTAAGACCTATAGTAGGCTGTAGAGGTTCAGCATGTCATCCACTGAGCCGCTTCCTTGTGGATATAATCAGTCCATTAGCAGGAAAGTCAACATCGTTCGTGAAGAATTCCATCCGCTCCACAGAGTTTATCAAGGATACTCCCATTGAATCCAACCAGATGGTGAGTCTAGATGTGATAAATCTGTTCACCAAAGTCCTGTAGTAACGCCGTGCGCATACGTAGTCTCACGCATGCGTGGAATTCAACAAGCAAGCTTTCCCGCTTCATTCTGTCTCTTTCTTGCTGGCCAGCGATTGAGCATGGACGTGTTTAGCTGTCTCTCTTCATCTTTCGAACTTACGCTCGACAGCTCGCTTACATCTACATACCAACGTCCCAACAACAATGCTCACACACACAGAAGCTGTAACAACAAACAAGAGCTAAAGATGTATATATTTACCACATGAATAAATGTTGTTTAAGTTGATAGTCTGGAGTTCAGCGTTCCGTTATATTCTTAGTTTTATATAGGAAAGTGGCGTACATCTAATGATGTATAACCCACTTTCCTATAGTCCCAACTGGTGAAGCACTATCAGTGATTCAAGAGAAACTAGTGACAGACACCCATCTAAAAGGACGCACTAGTATACCAATAAGAAACTTGATGGAAATGTTGACCTTCTGTGTAGAAACTACCTACTTCAGCATGGACACTGATATATATCAACAAGAGGAGAGTTTACCTATGGGTTCACAATTATCGTCGACAATAGCCAATATATACATGGAATACTTTGAGAATTTGGCTTTAGGATCAACGCCACTAAAACCAACCCAATGGCTGCAATATGTTGATGACACCTTTATACTCTGGCTCCACCAGGAAGATGTCCAAGTGCTGTTAGATCATGTGAACTCAATAATGCCATCCATACAGTTCAAAATGGAAATGGAAAAAGACAATCAGCTAGCATTCCTGGACGTATTAATAACACCAAGTATGGATTCAGGACATCCGTATACTGCAAGCCGATCTTCACTGGACGATACCTCAATTTCAATTCCCACCATCCATACAGTGTAAAGAGAGGGATTGCTCAGTGCTTAAAACATCGAGCAAAGAATATAAGTAGCGATCGTAATACACACCACGAAGAATTGATCAAGCTCAGTAACAATCTATTAAGCAACAACTACCCCCCAAACATACTATCCACTCCAATTATGAAGAAAAGAGGGGATGAAACCAATAAACTGCCCACAGTCTGTCTACCCTATGTGAAAGGTCTCTCCGAAAAGATACAAAAGATATGCGCCCCATATGACATCGGGATGGTATTCAAGAGTAATACAACACTTCGCAAATATCTCCTTCGAGTAAAACCACCAATAGAAGAGAATATGATCAAAAACTCTTTGTACTCCATCCTATGCAGCTGTGGTAGGTTATACAAAGGCGAAACATGTCGCTCTCTCAAAATAAGGGTAGAGGAACATCGTAAAGTTGTGACATGAGGAGATATTGATAAATTGGGTATAGCTGATCATGTATGGAAAAATGGAGACCACCTCCCCCTGTGGGATGAAGTTAAAATAATAGACAGAGAACACCACTGGGAAATACGAAAACTAAAAGAAGCAGCACATATGCTAGGACACAACAACGTCCTTAGCAGACCGAGTGCAGATATGATTAGCATATGGAAACCAGTATTAAAGAAGGATAGGAAAATATTAGATTTATAAGCCCTAAAATTCACTCTATAATAACCCACGGGCATATGGCGTAGCTGTTACGAGCGAGGGCTACTAACCCAAGATTCTGAATTCGATTCCAGGAAGTGACCTGAATATTAATAATAATAATAATATCGAAAAATACCTTAGAAATGAGAACCCAGGTTAGAAATTTCCCCAAGACACCTGATGAAGGCTGGAGGGTATATCAGCCGAAACGTTGTATTAACAATAAACAAAATGAGGACAAATATCCGTCAAATGTAAATAATGTGGGGGAAATATATTTTTGATTTATTGTAGCTTTCTGGTTATTTCCCCTCAAGCGAATATGTGACAGTCGTTATCACTAAGTATTAAACATGCTACTATTTTTACAGTTGTCGTTGCATGTCTGATCTTTCTGTTTATGTATAGGGATGTAGGTAATTTCCTTGGTGCATCTTTCCAATTTATTTTTGTTTAATAACTCAATTGTATTGCCATTTCGCAACAATGGGGGCCGATTATTTATCAGTGTGAGCTGTGTTGATGTAAAGTAATTGCGTTCGACTTGACACACTGGTGAGTTCAGTCGTTTGCACGCACTTCGTATTTGATTGTGTACCTGAAACAGGAGGGAAAATATGATTAACTATTTCATTATACAGTCAGAGAAGCATGTAAATATATTAATTGGAAGATAACGTGATTTTATGAAATTTTAATTTCTTAAGTCTATTTCTCTTTTTCTTTGAAAGTTGTCAACAAATGCTGCTAGATTTTGCTTTTACCCGTACTATTTAAAAAGAGACCTTTTATGTATGTTATTCATCCCATTATTCTTCATCTAAGAAGGAAGTTACACTTGATTGAAAAGGTTTTGTGCACTTCATTCAGTATTTCACTTATCAACTTACTTTTTATCCAAGACCCTCCCCTACAAAAGAAAAAAAAAACAGCAAAAAACAAAACAAAACAAACTTTTCCTTCTTGCTTGTGTTAATATTTGTACGTATGTTGGCAGCCACATAAACATTCTTATGTCTGACTGTTCAACTAATGAAACGATAACTGTATTTCCGACGGTTCTAATAATTAGATTAGTTCAAAGCTCATCAAAAATATAACAGAAAAAGCATAAATTTCATCTTCAAAGGGAGACGAGTGTAATAGTAAATCTGTATTGTTCAATTCTTTTTTCTATAGCTTTTATATTGATTTGTAATACAGGTCTAGACGCTAGTCTGATGTGGGGTCACTTCCCGGTAATTTTTTCCATCAAATTCATCTCACTTCGAAAGTATTGTTCATATAAAGAACGAGTGATTTCCGAAGGTTTTGATGGTTTGATTCGTGCGAAAAAAAAAGAAAAGAAAAAAAAGAACTACAGGAAAAACAAATTTCACCGTCAAAGTGAGACGGGAGTAAAAATAAAAATTAAAGTTTGGTTAAGAAAACGAAGAAGTAAAGATTTTAGATTTAAAATAAAATCAAAATCGGATTTTGCAATTTTATTTCTATGATTCTTATAACAGTGTGTAGGCACAGATACCTCCCCTGACGGCAGCTGCCCAATAAGCTGGACAATAGAGGGCATATGCAACATTAAGGTTCAGACACTCACCTCTTTCTCTTTTGGTATCTTGACGTCGTAGAGCAAAGACGTGATCTAGTTGACTCTCTCACACTACACGCCAGCTAGCAGACAGGAGGCAACGCATAGGAGAAGATCATGGCCTCCACGCATCAAACCATTTCCATTTATCATTCAGCTTGTATATATACCGTGTGGCCACATTAAAGGTATCTAAAGTTACCGCCTTGTTCCATGTATTTCTTTATACCGTGTTCTTGTCAAAAGATATTACAGCCTTCTGAAGAGTCATATTTAGATGATTCCACAACCATGATATAAACAGATCACCACACCATCTAAAATGGTGACCCGACTATCTAAAATGGTGAACCCCGGATGAATTCTGACCAGTGGATACGTATTCCTTTTTTCCCCTTCGTGACTTCGCCTACACGACGAGACTGCCATTCATCCTATAGGAACATACCACTGATCTCTCTCGTCGCCACATTGTCTTCTTCACCAGGAAATTTTGGCGGGAAACTGCACACCATTTTGCATCGTGTTGTAAATGAATTTACAACTTGGACCTTCGAAGACACAGCTTCCCAGGGGAATTTTTTTTTCTTGTATGTAGAAAAAAAATTATCCGGAAGTTTCTCCAAAATCCACACGGACAACAATTTTACTACGTGCCAGGTATGAGTTTCTTTCTCTCAGCCACTTGGATTATCCATGTGTTGGCCATGTTTTGTTCTTTATCTGTTAGCAAGGACTTCTATTTCATCCTATGCTACTGAAAGAAAAAAGAAATTCCTAGTTCGCTGATTGTCGTGTCTTCTTTCAACTAGGCTGGTTGACTGCTATTTCTAACGGCGTTTCTTTCAGCCAGCTTGTTCTTTGTGGCGTTCCGTTTCGTATTATCGTCAAGATGAATCATTTTCCTTTGCCTCAATGCGCTTTTTCGTCCTCCTTTCGAGCTTGTACTTCTTCTACTCTGGACGACATGCAATCCCCCGAAATCCCCCGTCAAGTCGCATGCTTGTGCAGAGACCGTTCGTTTTCACGGAATCATTCTGCAGGGAGAACCGGACTTCGTTCTTTCTCGGGCGGACGCGCGCCACTGGCTCCATCAATTTGCTGGTACCACAGGAAATTCAAGGATCAGGCTGAAAAGTGTACACAGCCCTGCTGTTACACTTCTCAGGGAAACTAGGCAGGGAGGCGCTGGGAAAGACAGTTGTCTCCCCATTGGATTCACCTCACCGTGCATTTTTTATACGAGATGCTATTTCTTCAAAGTCGTTTATGGTGCCAGCTTAAGCATTTGGCTTCGAAGGTTTATACTTCTACCATCTCTCTCTACACGGTGAATCACTCCGCCATCAAAACCTACGGACAAATCTCTCTTACCCTGGATTTAGGGACTTCAAGTGGATATTATTTACATTATTTACACTTGACGGATAGTTGTCCTCATCTTGTTTGTTGTTAACACAACATTTCGGCTGTTATACCCTCCAGCCTTCATCAGGTGTCTTGGGGAAGTTTCGAATCTGGGTTCTCATTCATAAGGTATTTTTCGATGTTGTTGCTATTATTATTACTATTATTATTATTATTATTATTATTATTATTATTATTATTATTATTATTATTATTATTGTTGTTGTTGTTGTTGTTGTTGTTGTTGTTCAGGTCACTGCCTGGAATCGAACTCGGAATCTTGGGGTTAGTAGCCCGCTCCCTTAACCACTACGCCATATACCCACGGGCATGATTTGAAGGGACCTCCAGTCTTTTCCCGACCGCGCCGTTTGTCTCCAGAGAAACTCCGAATCGCCCGGGCTGAATTCGAGCACATGCTCCAACTGGGCCTTCTCCGTTCCTCCACGAACCCATGGGCATCACCTTTACACATGGCCATCACCTTTACACATGGCCATCACCTTTACACATGGCCATCACCTTTACACATGGCCATCACCTTTACACATGGCCAAAAAAGAATGAAGCTGATTTTAGACCGGTTGGAGATTTTAGACGTCTTAACACTGTCACTATCGCAGATCGCTATCCCCTTCCAAATGTGCAGGGTTTTTCATCTGCCTTGCACGGCTGTAAGATTCTTTCTAAAATCGACTTGGTGCGCGCGTACCATCAACCCCGACGACATTCCAAAGACAGTTGTCACCACTCCTTTTGGAGCATGGTGATAGCTTGTCTAAGGCGTTTGGACTTCGTAATGCGGGCAGCACGTTCCAAAGGTTCATTGATGAGGTCGTTCGTGGGTTAGATTTTGTCTTCGCGTACGTCGATGACCTTTTAATCGCCAGTGGTACTCCAGACCAGCACCTCTAGCACTTGAGTCAGCTGTTCCTATGAAGATCAACCCGGCTAAGTGTGTCTTCAGTTCTACCAGTTTGGATTTCTTGGGGCATCTCATTGACGCTGACGGTATTCGCCCGCTTCCCTCTAAAGTGGAAGCCATCAAACGCTTGTCTCCTCCTGCTTCCTTAAAACAGCTCAGAAATTTTATTGGTTTAATTATTGTCGTCGTTTCATTCCTAACAGTGCGGAGAGGTTGCTTCCCTTGACCCAGCCCTTAAAAGATCAACTCAAGAAAGACTCCCAGATAATGCTGTCTACTACAGCCACCGAAGCATTTGAATCTGTCAAATCTGACTTTGCTCAAGCATCCTTCCTAGCTCATCCTATTGCGGATCCAAAATTGATACTCATTGTTGACTCGTCATCATCCGCTATTGCCGCAGTTTTAGAGCAATCTGTCAACAACCGAAACCAGCCATTAGCCTCTTTTCTCGCCAGCTGAAAAAAGCCGAATTGAGATACAGTGTTTGTTAAAGAACTCGTAGCAATTTATCCGGCGGTGAAGCATTTCTTTTATCTTCTTGAAGGTAGAGATTTCATGATTTTCACCAACCACAAACCGCTAACGGTCGCCCTGTTTTGCCAGAATGGACTGGTACTCGCACAGAGAAATAAGGCATTTGGACTACATATCACAGTTCACTAGTGACATTTGTCACATCGCTGGCACTGACAACATCCCCGCCGACGCCTTATCTCGCCTGCCTGTCGGTGCATTGTCGTCTCCTGCTTTGATTGATTTGGTTGCTATGGCTACTGACCAACCCTCCTTGGACTATCTGGACGTCTTTTCACCACAGTTTTCCTGCTGCAAGTTTGAACACCTGCCTCTGCCTTTTTCTGAAGGAACTATTCTCTGCGATGTTTCTACCGGGTCACCCTTCCCCTCATTCCTGAACATAACCGTCGTGCTGTTTTTGAAGCACTGTTTTCACTGTCACACCCCGGCGTTGCGATCATAGTAAAGCTTATCTAGACCCACTTTTTCTGACCGAATATGCGGCGGTCTATT
This sequence comes from Octopus bimaculoides, assembly GCF_046866305.1. NCBI lineage: Eukaryota > Metazoa > Mollusca > Cephalopoda > Octopoda > Octopodidae > Octopus > Octopus bimaculoides. Next base: position 58,320,024 of record NC_142931.1, on the reverse strand, counting down.
ACTGCTGGGTCACGTGCCTGTCTGCCATGTCAGCGTTCCAAGGTGCATCGTCATGTGAGAGCACCTCTTGGACACTTCCAGCCACCGGACACCAGATTCCGTCACATACACATCGACCTGGTTGGTCCTTGGCCGGTCAGTTGCGGATTTACTTATATATTGACCTGAATCGACCGTTTCTCCAGAAGGCCTGAAGCCATTCACCCAGAGCACTCATCTCCGGGTGGATATCTCGCTTCGGAGTACACTCTAGAATTACTACTGACCGTGGACGCCAATTTGAAGCTTGTCTGTTCCGTGAGCTTTTGAGATTGCTCGGAGTTCAGCATATCCGCACCACCAGTTACCATCCCGCTGCGAACGGTATGGTGGAACGATTCCACCGCCAACTTAAAGTCGCTATTCGCACGGGTCCTGACCCTCATCGTCGGTCCGAGTTTCTCCCTATTGCTCTGCTAGGGTGCCGCTCAGCTATCAAGGAGGACTTAGGCTACTCCTCTACTGAGCTCCTCTATGACACCACCTTAGCCCTTTCTGGGCAAATGTTGGCGCCCATCAACTTACCGAATGCGGACCCCACATCTTACGTCACGCGACTTAGGTTATTCTTTGTTGACCTGCCATCGATGCTTCCTCGCGACCAGGCTATTTCTTCTGCAGTACCTCTGGATATTTCTACTTGGAATCACGTGTTTGTGAGAAATGATACCGTCAAGGGACCGCACACACCTCCCTTCACTGGACCCTGTCGCGTTCTTAGAAGCACACCAAAACTATTCGCTGTGGACATTCGCGGAAAAAACGAGACCGTCTCTATCGACAGAGTAAAATAAGCCTTTTCTGAAACATTTATGCCACTTCCTGACACGCCCATCATTCCATAAACACTCTCACCCCCATAAAGACCACCTCCACTCACCAAATCACCAACTACACAAATGCATTCTTCACCTTACAGGACACGTTCGGGCAGATCGGTTCATTGGCCGAAGAGACTGTCTCAGACTATTTATATTTCTTAATTTTGTTTCGCCAGTGACTGTTCCGGAGAATAGACTTATGTTCTTATAGACAGCGCATTCATATTTTCTCTCTTTCTGTATCATTGTACATATATATTTTGTTCTATATGATTGGACGCCTTTCTTTGCTGAATGTTTTTCCTTGTTCATACTTGCATTGTAGTTTTTCAATTGTTCATACAACTATTTTGCCATGGTTCATTCTTCCGTGCTCTCCTAGTGCACTCCCACTCCATCTACATTACTCTTATTCGACCACTTCAGGTCTAAGAGGGGGCTCTGTAAGCGCAGTTACCTCCCCTGACGGTGGCTGCCTAGCAGACAGGAGGCAACGCACAGGAGAAGATCATGGCCTCCACGCATCAAACCATTTCTATTTATCATTCAGCTTGTATATATACGTGTGGCCACATTAAAGGTATTTAAAGTTACCGTCTTGTTCCATGTATTTCTTTATACTGCGTTCCTGTCAAATGATATTACAGCCTTCTGAAGAGAGTCATATTTAGATGGCTCCACAACCATAATACAAACAGACCACTACTCCATCTAAAATTGTGTTCTTATTTTGTATTGACCAGTTTAGAGTCACATGTTAAACAATATAGGCGCAGGAGTGGCTGTGTGGTAAGAAGCTTGCTTCTCAGTCATATGGTTCCGGGTTCAGTCCCACTGCGTGGCACCATGGGCAAGTGTCTTCTACTATAACCTTGGGCCGACCAAAGCCTTGTGAGTGGATTTGGTAGACGGAATTTGAAAGAAGTCCGTCGTATATATATATATATATATATATATATATATATATATATATATATATATATATATATATATATATATATATATATATATATATATATATATATATATATATATATATATATATATATATATATATATATATGTATATGTTTGTGTATCTGTGTTTGTCTACCCAACATCGCTTGACAACCGATGCTGGTGTGTTCATGTCCCCCGTAACCTAGCGGTTCGGCAGAAGAGACCGATAGAATAAGTACTAGACTTACAAAGAATAAGTCCTAGGTCGATTTGTTCGATTTAAAGGCAGTGCTCCAGCATGGCCGCAGTCAAATGATTGACACGAATAAAAGAATAGACAAACTGACCTTGTACACAACATTCACCGAGAAAGCTTACGTTACGTACATGAATGCTTAGTCATAGCAGACAGAATAAAGACTATAGAATGAAAGGAGACATGATCACGCAATGTGGTGAATGTAGACGTGACTGGGTTATGTAAGTCTGAATATTTGAAAAGATGTATTTGCGTGAGATAAAATTTTGGTGTGATAAGCGCGTTTAGACATGAATTTAGTAAGTGCCTGTAGATAATTAAGAGTTTTAGCACTTCAAACACTTAGTACCACGTACAGCATCAGGCTTTGGCACCATTGTAACAAATCAGTGACTGTCATGTTAATGTACACAAATGATGCAAAAAAAAAAAGAAAAAACTGCGTGAATTTGGCTCATTTATCATATTGTTATTTTTACAAGGATCATATTGAGTCATATATAGACAAAGTTGAAACTGCCATTTTCTCTCTCAACAGAACAGATACTTTTCGCACATCCAAGTGGTTTTTTTCAGTCCTTTCAAGTTCAATAAATAGCTTGGTTGGCTTAAAAGAAGAAAAAAAAAAAACTACCGGTTTTCTGCAAGCCACTTGATAATATTTTCATATTGATATTTTCAGTCGCGTATTTTATTGAACGCCCCATGTTGAATTGCAAAATTGCAATGTTATATTTGTGTAATACAGAGAGAGAGAGAGAGAGAGAGAGAGAGAGAGAGAGAGAGAGAGAGGGAGTGTGTGTGTGTCTATATTAAAGAGATAGTGTGTGTGTGAGAGAGAGAGAACATTGCAAACAATGAATGAAATAAACATGAAATAAGAAAATCTTATAAATAAAAGCTCGTTAAAAACTACCTTGTACCGAATATGTAAATTTGTGAACTTGAAATTATAATTCTAAAGGGTTGTACCTGATTGATTTGGAAATTCGTTTTCCCAAATTATTTAAATATATATATATATATATATATATATATATATAGTTAGAATTTACAAAAAACAAACAAAACAAAAGACGAAGACGGGTGTGTAAACAACAAATAGATGTATTAGTTTAACGCTCGGGAAGTGAGAAAGTCTTTTACGTTTCAAGCCTACGCTCTTCAACAGAAAGGAACAGAAATAAACAGAGAGAAAAAAATGTTTAGTGGCTAGCGATCAATCAAGGCGAATGCCGGACAGTGGTGGTCAGACAGGAGAGCTAGGAAGAAGGGCAGATAATAAAGTAGTGGTGATCCCAAACTGAAGGTGCGCGTGCGTGTGTATCTGACAGCGTGTATGTGCGTGTGGATAGGGGCTGGTGACCTTGACATGTGCGTGTGTGCATGTGTAGGTGTGTGGATGATGGTGTGGGTGGTGGGAAATGGTCAGTGCTAGTGTGTGCGGGGTGGTGTGATGTGGTGTGGTGGTGTGATGTGGTGCGGTGGTGTGATGTGGTGGTGTGATGTGGTGTGGTGGTGTGATGTGGTGTGGTGGTGTGTGGTGTGATGGTGTTGGGGTGTGGGGGAGGCAAGAGTGGGGAAAGCAAGGGTGGGTGTGGTTGGAGTGAGGATAGGGGTAGGGGTATGTGGGAATGGAATGTGTGGGATGGGGTGGGGTGGGATGGGGTGGGGTGGGATGGTATGTATAGGGATGGTGGTGTTGGAATGTGTAGGGGTGGGGTAACGATGGAGGGGTGACGATGAAGGAAGAGGGTGGAAGGAGAAGGTGGGTTGGAGTAAAGAGAGGAAATAGGTGTCAGAGCAAGAGAGGAGAGGTGGGTGGGAGTGAAGGGAGGAAGTAGGTGTGAGAGGAAAGGGTTAGATGAAGAGGGGAGGAGAGTTGAGCCCATGTGACGCAAAGGAGCGAAGAGAGAACATTAATTCCTGTTCACGGTGAAGACGGGAGTCTGGATGGCCCCTGTGTGAAGACAATCCGAACACAGTCAGGTGTTGTAAAGAATGACCGGTAGAGCGGAAATGGCGCGAGACCGGGGTGTCGTTGCCGAGTCTGATGTCTCGGAGGTGTTCCGCGAACCGGTCAGCCAAACGGCGTCTCGTTTGATCGATGTACAGAGAAAAACAGAAAGAACAGGAGATGCAGTAGATGGCGCTGCTAGAAATGCAGGTGAAGGAGTCAGTGATATGATAGAGTCATGTGCCTATGAGGATGGTGGTATCGGAGAGGTAAGGGCAAGTGCGGCAGCGTGGGCGGGAGCAGAGGAATGAGCCGGGCTGGAAGGTTGGGTTAGGGAAGAAACTGTGGACTAGGAAGTCACGTAGGTTGTAAGCTCGTTTGAAGGAGGGTTTGGTTTGGTTAGAGAAGGTGTGCGAAGTGGAGTGGTCGGATTGGAATCGCCGGAAGGCTCGGAGAATGGTGCACTGGAGAGGTAGGGTGGAGAGGTGGTAGGTGAGGAGAAACGAGAGACGGGTGACGGCGGGGCGGGTGCAGGGGAGAGAGCAGATGCACGGTCCACGGAAGTGCTCTGGCAAGGGCAGTGTGGATAGTGGTGAGGGGATATCCACGTAGGATGAAGAGATGAGCCATGAGTTGAGATTGATCTCAAAGTCATGGTTGTTACTGCAGAGGTTGCGCAGACGGAGGAATTTGGAATAGGGGATGGAGAGCTTAGTATGTTTAGGGTGGGAGGAGGAGAAGTTGAGGTATGAGTGTGCGTCTGTGTGTTTGTATTGGATGGAAGTGGTGAGAGTGGAGTGCTGACCGAAATGTCGAGAAAGGCGACGGATGTGTTGGAAATAGTGCAGGAGAAGTGGAGGGCTGAATGGAAAGATTTGACAAAAGAGAGGAAGGAGCCTCGTTGTTCGCGGGAGAATGAGGTCGCACCGATACAGTCGTCAATATAACGACCGTATAGTTCGAGAGTGGGACCAGTGAAACTTGAGAATATTTGGGCCTCAACGTAGCCAACGAATAGGTTCGCGTAGTTGGTGCCCACTCTCGTTCCTATGGCCACTCCCGAGAGTTGCTGGTAAAGATATCTTTCTCTCTTTCCCTCTCTGTTACCTTACTCTGTTTCTGTAATCCCTCTGGCTCTTCCTGTCTTCTCCCACTATCACGTGACCCGTGACGACTTAAAGCGGTGTCATTCATTTTTGCGTTGCCTTCGACCGGACCGGTCGCGATTTTTTGTGCTCCTCCTCTACTCCTCTCGTGTCTGTAGTCCTTTAGGACATTTTTCATTTCTCCTTTGCGATACACACTCTTATCTGTCTTACAGCCCCACAACTTTTTTTTTGTTGTATATGTATTATTATTATTATTATTATTAATTGTTTTCGTCTGGCCTTAAGCCTTTTTCTGTTTATTGTTTTGTCCCTCGCCCGTCCACTAACGGTCTCGTCTCGAGCCTGTCTCGTTTCCTTATGTTTTGGTCCCGGTGCCTCCAGAGTGGAAGCAATATTTTCGATAATGGTCGAAATAGCGTTTGACTCTCTGGCCGATAACTGAGGAGGAGTTGGTGACCTTTTGTGTTTACTGTTCGCCTGTGTATTTAGTATATGTTCGTTTGTTTATTCAGTACACGTTTTTTTAATTATATATTTATCAGTATGTCAAATTTTCCGTTCGTTGCTTTTATTTAATCGTGAAAATATATTATATACATATACACGTATACAAACACACACATATATATTTGAATGTATCCTTACCTCGCTGTTGAAGAAACACAGCATAATAGCCACAAGTCCTCCCTGAAATAAAATAGAAAAAAGTGTTTCCAATATTCTTTTATGGATGTAAATTTTTTTAATAATACATATGTCTTTAATCGTTAAAATAATACCTTTCTGGGGATGAATAAAAAACTTCTTGTAAAAGTCAAGTGATAAAATTTCTATGTGACTTTCAACCACCCCATCCGAGTAATTCTTAGGAGAAATCCTTATTTCCTCTTTTAGTGTGGTGAAACTGCATAACAGAATTGAAGGAAAAAAAATTGAGGTCTCTAGTTCACTACTTCAGCCTCTTTTAATTCTGGTTTGAATTCCTTCCCAATTACTCAATCAACTATTCTGCACGTTCTCAAAGTATGTCATAATTAAGGCACCTATATATATATATATATATATATATATATATATATATATATATATATATATATATATATATATATATATATATATATATATATAGTTCTATTACAGTAATCGTATGTTAAATCAGTGCTTTTCCTATACAGTTGTAACAACAGGCAGCTATTCACCCCAATGTAACCTGACTGATCGCATTTTGCACGAAACTAGCTGATAGATTCAGACACTCCGTCGGTTACAACAACAAGGGCTTCAAATCCGGCCAACGGAACAGTCTGCTCATGAAATTAACGTGCAAGTGGCTGAACAATTCACAGATATGTGTACCCTTAACGCAATTCTCAGGGACATTCAGCGTGAAACTGAATGTGACAAAGCTGGTTCTTTGAAATACAGGTACAACACATTTTACCAGCTGAGTGGACTGGAGCAACTTGAAATAAAGTGTTTCGCTCAAGGACACAACGTGTCGCCGGGAATCGAACTCACGACCTCACGATTGTTATCCGGATACTCTAATCACTAAGTCATTGCGAAACTAGTAATAGAATAAATAATTAAATGTTTGCTATAGATATAAATTCTGCTTCGAGTACTGAATACAATTTCTTTTGTTTGTTAAAATAACAGTATCCATACACACGCACACGTACGCACACATAGGAAATGATATAGTCAATTAGGTTGATTCAAGTGGCGAGCAGGCACTATCGTTAGCAGGTTGGACAAAAGGTTTAGCAGCATTTCTTCTGGTTTCACGTTCTGAGTTCATATTCCGCCGTGGTCGACTTTGCCGGTAGCCTTTCGGGGGCGATGAAATAAATACCAGTTGAGTACTGGTCAATGTAATAGACGAACCCCCTCTCCGCAAAATTTCAGGCCTTATACCTAGAGCAGATCGAGAAATTAATTTTTTGTAACTAAACACTTTCAAACTTCGGACACTGGTAGAATGTGTCATATAAAACATCTTTTATTCTTAGCGTTGTTGAGAAAAGTTTCTATTTACGAAGTTATTTCGTGTTAAGGTTGTCGTATTTCGGTAATTTCAACCAATCAATGACGTGTATTCAGCTGAATAAAATTACTGCTATTGTTTGTCAACAACTATCGGCGGTGTATATTTCGTTTGTCACTGTTATTTATGACATATTTCATCTCAGTTACGTTCGTATGAATAAACGAGTGTATCTGAAGCACGTTTACTTCATGACAACGCCATAATCGTTCGTGCATTTCTACTGCTTTTTAGGGTTTTTTTTTCCTGTTTTTCAGCTACTATTTTCGGAAAGACTTCCTCCCGTCCTCATCCATTTTCTCGCAAATTATTATTAAAAAAAAAATTTTTTGCCAAAAACCCAGCTTTCCGGATACGGAGATTCTGGAAAATTGCCAAAAATAAGAATTTTGAAATTTTTTTGCCCCCTTACCCCTCCCCCTCCAATTTCTTCATTTTTCACTTTTTTCCTCTAAAACCCAAACCAACCCCAACCCCAACCCTAACCCTAAAACCCTAAAGCTAAAACCAGTACAAACGCACGAACGATGTCATAAATAACAGGGACATAACTTTTCTCAACAACGCTAAGAGTAAAAGATGTTTTATATGACACATTCTACCACAGTGTCCGAAGTTTGAAAGTGTTTAGTTACAAAAAATTAATTTCTCGATCTGCCAATGAAACTGAAAAGATCCGATTATTTATATCATTAAAGCGGCAAACTGGAAGATTCGAACCAACTGAGTACTGGGGTCGATATAATTGATTAGCCCCTCCTCCTCGAAAAGTTTAACCCCTTGAAGATTTTTACTATTTTTATAATGCAAGACAATAACCAGTAACACTTAATGCTGCAAGAATTATTTCTACTTTTAATTTTCCACAGTATCTTTAGCCTCATGCTGCAATATTTATTTTTTTCACTTCCTGGAATTCTTTGTCTTCTGCTATCAAAAGTTCAAAATTGATATTATTCTTATAATTCAAATTATCTGACATAATGAAATTTCTAAATTGTTGCTGGCAGATAATTAATAGGGAGAGCAATTTATTGTTGGTTAATTATATCACAAATGAAGTACTTGCTTGAGAATTGACAATTATAACTGACAGGAGTTCATGAAAGTATGTATGCGGTTTGTAGATGATAAATAGCAATTGGAGTCCTAACAGCGGTATCATGATGAAAATAGCTTTCAGAGTTCGTCTGGAATGAAAAGGAAGAAGAAAAAAGGTATATCGATTTTGTTTTTAGAATAAAGAAATGGTATGAACTGGAAAGATAGTGAATATCATTAACAACTGCTTTTTAAACTGCTCTCTGACATGTGATGTTCTTGCTCTTCACTTTTATTAAACGTCAGATTTATTGTTTAGTGTGTGACATCTTTAAGCAGATATCTAATGATGCAGAATATATTCTTTTTTACTCAAGGTACAAGGTCTGAAATTTTGGGGGAGGGGGGAGTCGATTAAATCGACCCAGTACTCAACTGGTACTTAATTTATCGACCCCGAAAGGATGAAAGGCAAAGTCGACCTCGGCAGAATTTGAACTCAGAACGTAAAGACAGACGAAATACCGCTAAGCATTTCGCCCGGCTTGCTAATGTTCCTTATTTCTTTATTGCCTACAAGCGGCTAAGCATAGAGGGGACAAACAGGTACAGACAAAGGGATTAAGTCGATTACATCGACCCCAGTGCGTAACTAGCACTTAATTTATCGACCCAGAAAGGATGGAAGGCAAGGTCGACCTCGGCGGAATTTGAACTCAGAACGTAACGGCAGACGAAATACCACTAAGCATTTCGCCCGGCATGCAAACGTTTCTGCCAGCTCGCCGCCTTAGATGATTCAGAATATATTGTCAAAGGACTGTTATGTTCACTACTACGAAACTATCCGCTCTAACGGCGGTCTTTGGTATTAGGTACACATAATCTAGCAGAATTGATAACGAAATCAAAACAATCTGAGAATATAAAAATACAGACTTTGATATCCCGGGTAAGCGAAACTGAATATGTAAATGCTTAAAGTCATTTATTATCTTACAGAAAGAAGTGAGCTAGTAGAACCGTTAGCTTGTCCGATAAAATGCTTAGCAACATTTCTTCCGGCTCTTTACATTCCGAGTCAAGTTTCACCGGGGTCAATTTTGCCTTTCATCCTTTCGGGGTCAATAAAATAAGCACTAGTTAAATACTGAGGTTGATGTAATCAGCTTGCTTTAAACTGTGTTTATGAAATTGATGATTTAGCTATTCAAACGTGTTTCTAGAATCAAACATTAACATCTTCCTCTTATAGATTTCTGAAAAATTGTGTGTACCTTAGCAATGCCTAAGGACATAGAATGCAGAATTACCTAGTTTCTTGCGCGATTTATCCTTTCACACAGCTACAAATCAACTGTTTAAATTTGCTAATTTCAATCATTATATCGTCAAATATTTATTTCTTTATTGTCCACAGAGAGCTAAACATGGAGGGGACAAACAAGGACAGACAAAGGGATTAAGTCGATTACATTGATCTCAATGCGTAACTGGTACTTATTTAAATCGACCCTGAAAGGACGAAAAGCAAAGTCGATCTCGGCGGAATTTGAACTCAGAATGTAACGGCAGACAAAATACCGCTAAGAATGTGGGAAGGTTAAGAGGAAAGTGGAAGTGGTTGATTTGAAGATTTGGAAGAAATTTGAGATGTATGTATAGGAAGGAATAAGGTGGGGGTGTTAGTATTTATTAAGTAGTATGTTACAAGGCTGACTTTGTTTTAGATTAAGGCTTTTAGGTATGGAAACTTATAGAATTATATAGATTTAGCGAAGTGCGTGAAAGTTGAGTAGTACCTGTATTTACAAGAATAAATAACATCAGAGAATCTATTGAGTAATGAGGAGTTGTGAAGGCAAAGAATGGTTAATGATTCTTTTAGACATAACTTACACTTGCCAATATTTGCATGGGGGAGCTCCACTTACTATGGATCAGGACAGGGTGTATGGAATATTTTGCCATTTGAGGTTCTGCATGAACGTTGCTAAGGAGGGAGATGATTTAGAGTTTAGATTAGTGAAAGAGTTCATGTGTGCACGGTAGCAGCGCTTGAAATCTACGGTGCCGCCGATATAAACCCTTGCTAGAACACAATACTTATAGATCATATTTTTGCACAGACAGGAGCCTGCGAAAAGGCATAATTTAAATGCGTGACAGTTGCAAGTTTTTCTACCTGCTCCGTGGTTGGGGTTTACTACTAGTGAGGTTGAGCTTAGTTGGTTTGTTGATAATGGGGGAGAACCTAAGGTGTAATTTGCATTTGTATTGGATTGAGAGGTGGTATTGGAGCTAGTGTATGTTGTCGCATAGATAGGATTCTGACATGTTGGCTTGAGTTTAGTATTATTTAACTGAGGTGGGTTATTAAGGATTGTGTTATTGCTAGTATGTGGGCTAACTTGGGGTGCAGTGTGAGAGTTTAAGTGTTCAAAAAACTGGTGTTAGAGTTTGCGTTTGTTCGAGGAGGCGATTATGTGTGGTGGAGTAGGAAATTTTCACAGATGATTTGTTAAAGATGGGATAGTATTTATACTGTAGTGGAAAATTAGATTTTAGAATTTTAAAGAAGAGTTTAGATAGAGATTTAACTTGGAGAGAGAAGAGTGGTGCAAACGATAAAATTTCACGCTTCCTGACCTCAGATTGTTTAGAGTTTGTGGTTGCAGTGGGCTGATAAGGAGGTGTGTGTGTGTGTGTGGGCTTGTAGTTGTTATAGGATTGAGGTGACTAGTGGTGCGGTCGAGTGCAATGTGTAGAGCTTTTTCTTTTTGCATAGTTGTTGGATTGGTGAAGACTGGAAGTAGAGTCCGTAGATTCAAGGTTAATATTGGGGAAGAGATGTGCTATTTTAGTTTGAAGCTTACTGTTGGGGATATAAGAGATTTTTTCATGGAAGTTGCTTATTTGGAAGGCCTGATTATAATAAGGGGTGTGAGTGTTAAAAATTTCTTCGTTAGCAGATTCTGATAGATATGTCTGTGACTACGGTATTAAGGCTAAGTTTAAGGTGATTAGAGAGGACATTTATGTATTGTAAAGATTGGTTCAATTTTTGGAAAGAGTGGTATAGATTTGTGTTTCAGTCGAGAGTAAAGTCTAAGAAATTCCTCACCTTTCGAATGAAATACTTAGGTTGTAGTTTTAAAGAATTTGTGAAGGTCTTTCTTGGTGCGTTCCACTGACGGTCGAGATAATCCAGTCGGTGAAAGGAGTGCGTCATCTGTATATAGTCCGCCGGATAGGTTGGAGAAGTATTGTTTTATTTGGGGAGAAGGAAAAGGTCTACAAGGTCGGTCGGTAATCTGGGCTGAGCCTGATGAGCCCATGGTAATATTGAAGTAATCCGAAGATGAATTGCGGGTCCAATTATTATCCGTAAAGGCCTGAAACTTTGTGGGAGGGGCCAGTCAATTACCCCGAAAGGATGAAAGGCAAAGTTGACCTCGGCGGAATTTGAACTCAGAACATAAAAACAGACGAAATACCGCTAACGATTCTGGTGTGCTAACGATTCTGGTGTGCTAACGATTCTGCCAGCTCGCAGAAGGTATAAACGCAAAATAAGTAAAATATCTCTGAATAAATAATGTACTCCATGCAACAACATGTAAATAAGGCTGCTGCAATTGACTGAGATCTGAATAAACATTTTAAAAAACGCACTTCAACTGTAATGACAGCAGAGGTGATTATAAGACCTGCATTCCATCGACTATAAACAGTAACGCTATATCTTCAAATGAATACCAACGCAGGACGCTTGTTTGAATCAGTTTACTTTGAAAACGTTGTGAGTTATGGAACCGTGATGAAATTGCAACGACTAGAATGCATAATTGCATCCAAAGCAATGTGCAGTTACTGCAGTCGAAACGTATGTAGGTCAGATGTATATGCTGTAAAAAAACTTTTAAATAAAAAAGTTTTCGGATGTGAATAAAATCTCCACTCTCATCATCGGGTGAGGAACACTACTAAACAAAAAAGAAAAAAATCAAGTTAGTTATTCGCTATGTGTGCCATTCAGAAAGACCTGCAGGCCGCAATTTGTCCATGACTGTTCTCGTGTAAGTTTCTTTTCGGTGCAGTGTCCGGTATCTTTTAACATTGATGCTAACCAATTAACGCTTTGTTCCATTTAAAATTTAAGACATATCACTGTTAGCTAAGTTCCCACCACCTCAAAAAAAAGCTACCGCCTCACTGCCAGAATCACCACCAATTTCCTGTTACGAAAGATTAGCAGCAGCATGAGGTAGAATTTGAACTAAGAGCATAAAGAATTAACAGATACGGCAAGAAATCTTGTCTGACGCCCCAGCAATTTCGTTAACCTACCAATCCGAACTGGTGCATTGTTCATCGATTCTGAAAAGACGAAAGGTAAAACTAACTTTTGCTGGATTTGAACACAGAACATGGAGAGCTGGAATAAATACTGCAAGGCATTTCTATCCGACGTTTTGACGACTCTGTCAACTTGCAGTCATATACTCTCTCTCTCTCTCTCTCTCTCTCTCTCTCTCTCTCTCTCTCTCTCTTGCTCTCTCTTTCTCTCCCTCTTTCTTGCTCTCTCTCTCGCTCGCTGTCTCTCTTTCTCACACACATACCTGCACACGTATATATGCATACACATACATTCACATACACACACATCTACATATACTCACATATACATGTACATACACACACTTCTGCATATACCCACACTTACATGCACATACAAACGTATACACACACAAAAAATACGCCCCATATACCCAAATATACACTCACATATGAACACATAGACACAGAATCAATTAATTTCTATCGGTTTTCAGAACGAGTATTCCTATTGTTTGATTAATCGAACTGCCTACTCATTGAATCATATATAAGTGGTTGTATAATCCACCGACACTCATACTCTTAACGTATTACCGCACAAACACAATCAGCACGATACTGAATGACAAAGCTGTTGCATTGAATTATGGGTGTAATGTATTCGGCTGACTTCCGTGGAGTTTCCGTCTATCCTGTTTCATTGAAGCTCAGCTGGACTCGAGGCTATAATAAAAGGCACTTGTACAAGATACCATGCAATGAGACCGAACCTGGGAGTTTGCACTTGCGGAGCGAACTTTTTTAAACATTTAGCTCTATTGCGTCTAACATACAGATATGTCCGTACGTTATACATATGCATGCTTATATATGTATATATATGTATGCACACATACATACATACATACATACATACATACATACGTACGCATGTATGTGTGTGTGTAACTGATGAAGGAAACGGAAAATGAACTTGATACGGATCTTTATTCAACGCAATGATCGTTTCGACCCATCCTGGAAAGGATATTGTGCGCGCACACACACACACACACACACACGCGCACACACACACACACACACACACACACACACACACACACACACACACACACACACACACACACACACACACACTTATATAAAACACAGTTATTGGTAAAGGATTATCAATCCGAGCAAAATACTTCATAAGTTCTCTGTTGGCACGCCAGGCTAACAATATTGTTTAGATTAGTAAAGAACTCAAAGTATTCTTATGACAGGGTGGGAGTTTATAGTTCAGTTATGAGGACCGACTCCTGTATTTGTCGCAACGATGCGTCACCGGGGTGTCTAGACAGGATTTCTATGCTAATTCTGTACAGTACACCACCATGTTGTTCTTTGGCATGCTGGTAGAGCACCGAGGTTTGTTTTTGATTATTATAGTCCCTCCAATGTTCGTTTACACGCTTAGCCAAACTTCTTGCCGTTTCACCTATGTATGTCGTGTTTCTGTTTTTACACTCACCATCCATACAGTTTATTTTGTAGACTACATTTCTGGCTTTGCAGTTGGCACCAGGACTATTTTTGCACACAATGCAACTCTCCTCAACACACCCGGTGACGCATCGTTGCGACAAATACAGGAGTCGGTCCTCATAACTGAAACGCAACCAATTTTAAACACCAAATACACGTAGATGAGGGCCTTATAATTGCTCATGGTTGCATGTGTTGTTCACACATATGATGCGGAATATGAACGTAAATAAATTAATTAAAAAGTCTCTATCTGATCTGATATAAACGAAATTGTTACAAACATACATATGGACGCACATACTTACATATAAGCACGAACACATAAGTGCGTGCACACATATGAGCGTGCACACATACGAGCTTGCACACACTCACATGCTCATACCAAACAGTTTCGAAACAACGCCAAAACAACGTCAGATCATATATTCAAAATAAATGGAAGTGGAGAGACAAGTTACTGAAGAGATTGCAAGAGTGCAAGGAAATAATTTAACAAAAAAACTATATAAATTAATAAAGGACTGAACCAGTGCGTGTGTTTATTACCGGCATAATGCCTCTCCCAAGGTTTAATTGTATATATATATATATATGTATATTTATATATATACATATATATATAAATATATATACATATATATATAAATATACACGAACTCACACACACGCACACACACATACACACACAAAGATATACACAGGCACACGTAGCATTTTCTACAAGTTAATTGGACAATTAACGTACACAACGTAGAAAGCAAACTTCTCTGTTCTTTTCCTTCGGCAACACCTTCAGCAAATTCATTTCTCAATCAATATTCTCAGAATATATTGTGGCCGGCAAAGGTCACCTTGCAATTAGCTACTTATAGAAATAAATTAATTTTCTACTGCTATTAATCACACTTTCAATTGAATTGTAAATATGTACAGGAGCAAGCATAGCTGTGTGGTTAAGCAATATACTTCGCAACTGAGTGGTTTCGGGTTCAATGTTACTGCACTATACCGAAGTAAGTATCGTTTACTATAGTCTCGCTGTTGACCAATACCTTACATGTAGAATTTATTAAATGGGAACTGTATTATTAATCAAAGTAAATATATATTAATCAAAGTAAACAGTATTATAGATGCATTTCAGTCGATTTTACCGATCGGTTTCGCACCAGGTATTAAATAACCGGATATTATATAACAGCACGGTTATATAATAACCGTGCAGGTATACAGATGGCGTTTATGGAAAAAAACCCTGCCATTTCAGAAGAGCACGTGTTGTTACTTAACTGTGCTGTTATATTGATGTCTGGTTATCTAATATCCAGTGCAAAACAGATTGATAAAATCGACTGAAATGGATCTATAATAATTGATAATACTGCCACTCTAATGACAAATACACAAGTGTATATTCAATTCTGACTTATGGATTTTTAGACGACTCTGTATAAATATGTGCACGTGCGCGTGTGTGCGTGCGTGTGAGAATAATTTATTGATGTAAAATTGGTGTTGTGCGAAAGCGTGTAACCTAGAAATGTGATAAATAGAGGTCGATAAAATAAGTATCAAACTGAAATAAATATTAGAGTCAATGTGATCGACTAAAACTCTGAAAATGGTACCCCAGCATGGCGCAGTGTAATAACTGAAATCCATAAAACAGTATATAGATTCAATTTCTGTGACGGTTAGCTGTCTGTTGTTACTAAGAAAGTATGTTTTTCATTCATAAACCTACATTTTGTTTGTAAACTTTATTGTTAGTAAAATTATAAGTCATATACAAGATTATGAACATTTGCATGCACAATAACACTTGCATATCAAATGGTTAAATGGTATATGCTGGCACACACCTAAACTGACAAGCTGTTTCTTTGCTGATCAAACAGACTTCTAGTCAAGGCGCTCAAGTCATGATCATTCCATCTTTTATTTTAGGAATTTAGGAAGCAGTGGCGTAGCTTGAGCGTGTGTTGTTCTAGACAGCCCTTGAAATTAAGTAACGAGTTTCAGGTAACAAAATATTCGATCTGGGTTACTGCTATTCAAAATGGCTTTATTTGAGCAGTGAAAGAGTTACCATATGTTGCGTTTTGAAAAACACTTAGTACATAAGCAAGCTGATAATACGCAGTAGTAGTATGCATGTAATTCTTTTTTTACATTAACATACCGATCGATTTTACCTATGTTATAAATTACTTATACTTTTTCTTAAATCGATCTCATAGAAATGGAAAGTGAAGTCAAGGGCGGCGGAAGATTTGGATTTAGAATGTAAAGGGACATAACTAAATACAATTAGGCCTTTTGTACAGCGCCCTCCTGACTTTGCTATCAAACTGTCATGAAGTAAGAAAATAATAACGGTTTCAAAATTTGGCACAAGGCCAGTAATTTCGGGGGAGGTAACAAGTCGATTACATCAACCCCAGCACTAAACTGGTACTTATTTTATAGGATGAAAGGCAAAGTCGACCTCGGCGGAATTAGAAAAGGATGTAATAATGAAAATATTAACCTGCTAAAATATAAATTTTGTGATGTACAAATTTGAAAAATAAAAACTCAAGAAATGTACGGGTGTAGGCGTAAAAATAACAATTTACTGAACTTACCTATAATCATGAGGTTCATTTGGATGAGCTTGCAGTTGGTTAAATAGTACTATCAGTATGTAGATTAAGAAGAGGACGTTCCCCTAAAATAGAACAACATTAGCTAGTTGTAAATATGAAGAGATGAATTCATCTAATCTAACTTCACATACTGACATTCTTCTACGATTTCTTGGTGTATAAATATTTCTTTAAAGTATGTATAATCGAGTGTCTCGATCTAATTTACTAGTGTATATTTTCAGTGTTGGACGGATGAAAGACTTCTACTTGAGTTAACTCAGAATACTCGATGCCACTTTAGATACAGTAAAGCATCTACTTTGGTTATTACATATAATTTTTTTTTTTGTGTTTGAAATCAAATATGAATTTCTTTCTGAATATTTTCCCGAAAATAATGAGGGAATAATTTATCACTAAAAAAAAAAAAAGTTTTGCAGAACCAAGACATCTATTGAAAAAATGGTATGACTATCAACCAAAAGGCTCGTGGATTTCGTACTGTGTCGTTAGTTCCAAATGGCTCTGTCTACCAATCTGTTCACGACAGAAACGACTCACAGTAAGAGTTTAATTCCTGCTGCGAGTATAACTCAGAATGTTCTGAGGTCGACCAAGTTGACTTGCTGTAGACGCATTACATGAAGATAGATTTTCAATGATAAGCATACGATTCAATAAGTTTTTGGATTGAGAAGGCAATAAGACCATAAAATAGGCTTTAACCATGATATAGGCGGCACTTTTCCTTCGCTCCATTTCATATAAATAAGGAGACTTGTATATTATGTAATTGCGATAAAAAGTTGACTACACTAAAAATATTTTTAAATACTTTACCTTTGTAAACGGTTTAGATGTAAAATTAGAAAAGCTCTGGAGTTGGCTGGTATTTTGCTGGTATACAAAACCTTCAACCTCCAACACACAGTTTTGACCTTTTCACCCAATCTTCAAATAAAAATATCTAACTATGTGTGATAACAGCTATGTTTTCAAATTTGTTATAGAAGATGCCATTTTATCACAATCTTGTGAATCATTTAAGTTTTTTTTTAAAGTAATTAACGACGCCAGTTTGGTTGCTTGAAATAAAAGCAGACTAAAAATAATTCAATAAAGATTTTAGCGGTAGATGTCTAAATTAAAATAGCCTCATTCTCAAGATGTACAACAATTTTGCATTCCTCGCTTTGAGCCTTGTAACATTTTCTAAGCAAATTTACATTTATAATTATGTCAGTACTCATTATTTATGAATTTTTATCATATAAGAAAGTGGAGCATAATCACTAATTGAGTAACTGAATTAAGTGATTATAGTGGTGTATCTAGAGTGTGTACCGCCTGGGGCAGCCCTTGAGTTTCACACCACCCAGGCTCCCTAAGCCTATACAGTTTTATGCAACGGTCTCTAAAGTGCCGTCCCCAAAAGCGTCGTCTGGGGCTGACAGCTCCTCCCCATCCCCAGCAGCTATATAGCGAGACTAGAAATGTGAGAATGAAGACATTGTCTCTGTACTCGAAACAAAGCTTAAACATAAAAATTAAGAAACTTTATAGCACAAGAAGATAGTAAGCAATAACACAAGGATGGTTTTATCATAGAAAATAATCCCCACTAACGTTTCTCATTAGGTAAGAGGTGAGCGCTGATGCGTAACCGTGATCAAGTTGGTACAGAATGCTTTAGATGATGATTTCGCTTCACTGCACTTCTTATCGATTATTTCCTTTTAAGGTCATCGACAGAATAAAACAGACTCTAAAACGTGTTTTAAAATCTCGATGGACAATTCGACAATAATTTAATCTTAATCGTTGTCTGGATAAACTGTCTGCTTTAATCAAATTTCGTCCGACTTGTATCCTCAGGACTAATTTATGCTCTCACGGGGCCGAAATCAGCACTGTTGTGAAATCTTGGCGTAGGAAGTCCCTTCTTAGCTTGCACAGTGGGTATTTATTTAAACTAGGCGATAGCCGAAGCACCACTATCATATATTTGTTTCAAAAGTTGTACCATCCTACCCCACTAGAGTATAATCTACTACCTTTCTCTGTAAGAATGGCAAGAAAAGAAAATATCTTATTTTGTGTTCGTCAGCAACTATAGCTAATACTTCCACGGATCTAAAACTTCAGATGAAGGAAGCTTGTATGAAATCAGCAACAAGTGTTGCAAGTTGAGCTACTTCGTTTTCAATGCTGTTTTATATTAACAAACAACTAAAGTACAGAGTGTTTAGGATATTGATAAGATAGGGAGGATCTGGAGTAGTGTGAAGACGTTAATTTAATCAAGGCCCTTAACAGAATATTTTCTGTATATCACATGCCACTGGAAGGAAATCTGTTAGTTGGTGAGGCGGGCCGAATCTTATATCAATTTTCATGTAATTAAGTAGTTGGGAGAGCTCTCGTTTTTTGGACAGGAGTACAATTCTTTGGTATTTTTGCTACTATAATTCATATTGAAGTTATTTTCGAATAGAGTTTTGTTAAAGACTACATCTAGAAAATAATACATACTGACTGTAATCTCAATGAGGTACACCACTACCACCACCATACCACCACCACCACCACCACCACCACCACCACCACCACAACAACAATAACAACGACAACAACACCATCACCCACAACAACAACAAAAAACATCAGTAGCTTTATGTCGACATCAAGTTACTTACAACAAGGCATAGTAGATTCGGAGTATATAGAATCCATTCGTACCCGTCGGTGTTATTCATCCAGCATCTGCTTAAATTGAAAGTGTGGAATAAAAATAATAAATGGATATTAAATTATGATATTCGTATGTATGTATGTATGTATGTATGTATGTATGTATGTATGTATGTATGCATGCATGCGTTTATGTTTAATGTAAGTTCTTGAGAGAGTTCAAGGCAGTCGCTAACAAAGCGGCAAGGCTTCCCGGTGTTTGTAGATATGTGGTTCAGTTGGTGTATTAGTTGAACTGTCGATGCATACAACCAAGTGTATGCAACTATTCACATAAGAATCTCAGGTGGAGAATTTTTGGAATGTTTTACAAATCTTTTGAGTTAGTACAAGACCAGTGTTTATATACGAGAATTTAGCCGACTGATTAGACCTCAGCTTATAATGAACAGTTTTTTAAAATCAGTCATGGAACTTGAACTTGTAAATAGGCAAGCAATCAAATATCTAAAACATAAAATTTCTCTATCCTAGTCTGACTGTACTGTAAATTATGTAAGTGGAAAAATCTTAATGCGATAAAATATCTAAAATATTGGGTGATAGCCTTTGTTTCAACGTGGAGTTACTTTGCCGGACTTATTCTTCTTCAGCTACAGCAAAGATAGGATTTGAAGACAGTACTAAAAGCTATTGAAGCATTCGTCATTTGCATAGTGTTCTGATGATGAGTTTTAACTTCTCAAGATAAGTTTTGACGTAATCATCGACTTGACTTGTGGACCATTGGTTAATAGTCCTTTCTGCAGAAAACATCTTTGGGAAATTTTCTTATGTTTCTTTTTTGTTAATGTATGTTTTTCTTTATCTTAGATATTTTTAGGACTTATATGTACAAATAAGACAATAATTCGATGAAGAGGCCTAATAAAATTGAAACCTGACCAGAGTTTAAACCAAAGATCAAACTCACACTTCACTGCATGTTCCCATTTTCGAATCGAATTTTCGAGTTACATCTCTTTATTTTCTGCTTCACCACATTAAACATATCAGCTTCCATTTAATTAGGAGTTCGGCGGCCTATCAATTCATTCAGCAGTAAGGACATGTATTCGTCAGGAGAGATCTCGGTGATGGTGAGGCATAGCATTTACAACAAACTAGTTGTATGCTGTTCATACTTAGGGGTAAAAGTTGCGGTTATGTTTCCTTGATCTGACTCTGTGCTGTTGATAGAAACAAGATTGGCATGACTCTCTGGGTCTGTTTTCGATGTTTCTACTCATGAAGTTAGTGCAGGTGCAGCATGAGAATATTTAGGTTATTGTCTGGTGAATAGTTTTCTGAACTTGTACTCGCCGAAGGATATTTGTGTATAAGCGCTACGATGTCTTTAGCTGCGTGACTTTACTTTGAATGGCAAATTAAACTGGGTTATATTGCATATTCTATCGTTTTCATTATTGTTGTACAATGATTTCTCCTTCAGCGAATCAACTTTTTTCTGGTGCCTTATTGTTGTAGCTGGTAGATTTGTCGTTGCTTTGATATATTGAAATTCCTCTTAAATTACGAATGAGTTTTTTTTATAAATATGACGGCAGTGACAATGGTGATTAGAGTCCTTGATGTGCATTAACTTTTTATTCCACTTTCTGTGAGGCCTGTATTGCTCGGTTTCTAGGTTTAATGTGGCGACTGATAGCTGTGTTTATATTAAAATAACAACATAAATGCTTGAATTATTAAGATTGACAAGAACTAACGCAGTACACATTTGAGCTAAACTAGATTTCAAAGGCTTTCCGTAGGATTCCAACTGAGTTTTATTGAGATCTTCTAGAAACAGTAATCACAATCGCAGAAACATGTGTGGCCTTTTTTCCTTCTTCTTAACATACATGGCTACTTTTCATAAAATGGACCGATATCCTCGATCTCATCGACTCTGTATTTCATTATTATATTTTTTTATTGGCATTAGAAGTATGAAAGTAAAACTGAGCTTCGGATAGTTATGAAAACAGAAGCAAAGAAATCAGAACTAGAAACCAAAATAGTTAATTCATGCGCTGCTGTTTGTGACGCCTTATACACTTATGTAAAAAAAATTGAACATTGGATTATATCATGGTTAAAGAAAATATATAATACCTTTCGTTATACAATGTTCCTCGGACTATTGCGTAAATTAAATTCGGAACCAAAGGAAAACCTACAAAAGAAATAAATAAATAAAACTTTGAACATTTTCATTGGTTAACCTTAAAAAGAAGAATAGTGTTAGTAGCTGATTAGGTGAAACAAGGACCATTAGTTGAGATCTGGAACAGTTGAGAACCCGTTTAAATTCCCGCAGGTATTTTGGCTGGCCGGACAACTAATGCCTGGAAGAAATTGTAGATGGCTAAATCGGATATTTCATTGATCGCTGGGCGACTTGAGGTCACGTGCAAAGTCCTTATTTCAGTGTAATCATTTAGCGAGGATGTATTGATTTTGTGAGTAATTCCTAGAATATTTCGTTTATATTAATTCATCCTAACTTTGAAAGAAACACGTGTTGGTATTTGAATTAGTTCTAAACATCGTTCTTATCCCCAAATATTGAATAACTTTGTGCTCATGTTTGTATTACATAACTATGATTAGTAGTTTGATTCAAGTTTCTAATAACCGTTGATGCTTTTATTAGGGATCCATCCTACATATATGTGTATAGATATTCACTGAAAATATATAGATTTCGTGCGGCTTGATTTGGGTTTTGAGCAGATTTTGACTTCCACACCTGAGTGCGAAACTTTCCAAATATATTGTTGAGTGAGTGAGTGCGCGTGTGTATGTGTGTGTGTGTGTGTGTGTGTGTGTGTGTGTGTGTGTGTGTGTGTGTGTGTGTTATTTAATACTTAATGTTAACGTTGAGCATAACATGAACTGTACAATAAATGTACATTATGGTGACCTGGTCTTCGCACCGTACAGACAAAAGAATTCAAAAATCCATTGTAAAGGTGTATTAAAATGAATTCTTAATTATGATATTAATGACCAAAGGATCAAATACTATATAAATATAACACGATTTCTGCTTTAAATATGAACTATTCATATTAAACATTTTTCATCAATTTCTTTGAAGGAAAACAGGAAACACGGACTATTCATTTCCCAAGTGGTCTGTGTGTAGAAGGAAGTTGCTTCCTTTGTGAGAAACAAAATTATACATAATTGTACTAAGTGCTGTAAAGAAAATACAAAAAATTCATTTGATTGGTTTATTTCCTTATTCCAAGCATTTGAGCAAAATTCACTATAGAAATAAATCAATTAGTTATTACGTTATTAAGGGTGAGAAGTCTGTATACGCGTGTATGTGTACACGTGTATATAAAAGCGTGGGTGTGTGCAGGTGCAGGCGTGGATGTGTGATAAGAAGCTTGCTTCCTAACCACATGGCTCCAGGTTCAGTCCCATTTAGGCAAGTGTCTTCTACTATGGCCTCGGGCCGACCAAAGCTTTGTAAGTGAATTTGGTCGTCGACGGAAACTTAAAGAAGCCTGTCGTTTATATATATATATATATATATATATATATATATATATATATATATATATATATATACTAGATGACGTACCCGGTAATTCCCAGAAAGGCGGGGATTATCTCCTGGTCATCATCATCGTTTAACGTCCGTCTTCCATGCTAGCATGGGTGAGATGGTTTCAAAAGAGCCGGCTAGGGCGAAGCCCGCACAAGACTTTTGTGACTGTTTTGGCAGGATTTTTACAGCTGGATCCCCTTCTTAACACCAACCACTCAGCAAAGTGGATTTAGTGCTTTTTTCGTGGCATAAATACAGGCGAGGTGAGTAGTGCTTTTTACGTGGCACAAGCACAAGTGAGATGGCACCATTCTCATAATTGTTTCGCTAATTCAATAGCAACAATACAAAGTATGTAGCCCTTAAAACGGTTTTTGTGCATTTACAGAGAATACCGAACCATCTTGGTTTTAGGAAATTCCAATAAGTTATGAACACCAAAATTGTGAAAGGCAGTTATGTAATAACATGCAGCTTAGTTACCCGATAGTAACAATTCAAATAAAGTAGCCTTGAAAAGGGCTTTAATGCATTCCCAGAGTATATAGAACTTAAGAGGCAATACCAAAAAGGTATCTATACTAAAATCGTGAAGCATAATGTTACATAATAACAGGCAAATCGAATATGAGATAGTAACAATTCAGAGTAAGTCTTAAAAGTTTTTCATGCAGCGCCTGTCATTTGGTTGAAGTGAGATGAAAGGCATTGTCATTCATGGTATATTGGTGAATAAGTCACTAATGGAAATAAATGGATCTATTGTTAAGGAAAATACTCTTTTACTCTTTTACTTGTTTCAGTCATTTGACTGTGGCCATGCTGGAGCACCGTCTTTAGTCGAAGAAATCGACCCTAGGACTTATTCTTTGTAAGCCTAGTACTTATTCTATCAGTATCTTTTGCCGAACCGCTAAGTTACGGGGACGTAAACACACCAGCATCGGTTGTCAAGCGATGTTGGGGGACAAACACAGACACACAAACATACACACACACACACACATATATATATATATATATATATATATATATATATATATATATATATATATATATATATATATGTATATATATATATATATATATATATATATATACATATATACGACAGGCTTCTTTCAGTTTCCGTCTACCAAATCCACTCACAAGGCTTTGGTCGGTCCGAGGCTATAGTAGAAGACACTTGCCCAAGGTGCCACGCAGTGGGACTGA